>NW_022196896.1:96845639-96850151 GCF_008632895.1 Mastomys coucha | reverse complement strand
AAAAAGAACTGCTGCTCCGAGGAAGGCCACAAATCCAAGAGGATATGGGCAGCACAAATCGTTTTCAATGAATGTAAAGAAAAGGGGGGGGGGTCACAAAGTTGAATGGAGAAGGAAAGGAGACATGTCTCCTGGGAATGACTGGGGGATGGGGTCTGTGTGATCTAAACACATTGCATGAAGTGCCTTCCCAAAGAGATAACTTTTTATAAAAGAATGGTGTTAGAAAATAAGATGCTGGGAGCAAAAATTTGATAATGTGAAGGCTGGGGATGGAAATCTGCCAGAACAAAAGCCTAGGATGAGCAGGTGTCATATGGTCTAGTATGCTTTCTTCATATAAGGAGGAGTTTTCTGGAGAAGCCAGTAACTTGTCACCAAATTCGTAAGACACAGACAGAGCTGAGGTCCACCTCCAGCCTACCTGTCTTCATTACTCCTCATATTTGCTTGCACCTAGTTGACAAAAAGAACTTTTCTGCTTTCCCCTCTGAAACCACCCTCCATACAGCGCTTACTCAGCTTCTTGTTCTATCCCTAAAACAAACTCTCTGCTGGTACAGCAACATTTTTGTCTAATGATAAACTATGTATAATTTATATAGACTAAAATTATCATGTATCACATCAATTAAAAGAATGAAATCTTTGGAATCTCAAGCTTTGAATAAAACATCACATTTATTAGCTTTCTATAAGTCACTGTGAAAAGTGCCAGCTCTGAAATCTGCTGACCTCACATACCCTGGGACAGTCCTATCATTTCAGAAACAGGAGGTTCTCAAGATTAGATTTCATAGCCTCATAGCAGCTCTTGGCCAGCTGTGTTGTAAAGGGCTGGGGCTTCACAATGGAGATTGTCAGGCACAGTAACAGGAATGAAGTGCTGATAAATGTCTATGTTAGGGTTGGGAGGAGCTCTGATTTGTTGCACCTGCCAATTTCAGTGGTATAAAGATCCCCACCCTGGCCAGTTTCAAGTTATCAAAATGAAGTTGAATGTGAGTTAGGAGGCAATAAGAGCCATCAATCAGCTTTTCCAGAATCTTTACAAACTAGACCTGGGGAACAATCAGAGACTAAGTTATTTTTGCTTGTATTTCTTAGTACTCTATTTCTTAGAGGGATTATACACATTCTGCATCATATGGAGGTAGAAGAAAAATGTTGTTTTTAAGGTCTAAAATCTGGCTATGACTCTGATAGTAATTCTCCACTCGTCTTGTGCCTCCTCATTCACTTTCTTTGGACCCCCGAATGGGAAATGAAGTAGCTGGCCTTTTAAGGGTCTTGAACATTGGATGCTGCTGCGATGCAGGGGCCCGTGGGATGCTTGAAGTCAGCCCTCTCTTCTGCAGGGATAAAGAAATCTCCTTGTAAAACTATGTGCTATATTGTGCTTTTGGGTTTGAGATGAAAATGTCGCCTTTCCTCAGTAGCTTTCTCACGCTGTTCTCTATCACTGTGGCCTTTGAGATTTCTCAAAGAAACCAGCAGGGGTGTTTGAGGTTGTTCATGTATAATATTCCCAACGGGGCTTTCTGAATAATGAAAAGGTGTATGCGATCCTGCCAGATATCTTCTCATTTTGAGGACAGCTAGAGCTGCATCCTAACCTTTAATTTTATGGCCTCAAAGCTTTTGCTAACCCTTTAACATTATATTAACAAAAGATGGACTGGGCGGGGGTGGGAGGGAGGGGCTTAATGCTTTTTATGATCTATTTTAACATTTTATTTCGCGTTGAAAATATACATTTTTCACAAGAATTAAAGCTGTATTTTATCCTTTTAAATGCAGCCCCAGATGATGTATGTAGCTGCACTGGCAGAAAGTCAAGCCTGCACAAAGCCCAAATTGAATCTTCCCTCTGACTGCAGCTGTGCATGATATTTTATGCAATTTTTTTTATGCTGGTCATAAACGAGATAGAAACTGTGATTATGCCAATTTTGGAATAATGCATTTCTACCAAAAAAAAAAAAGATGCTAGTGCTCAGACATGTGTATGTATTTACAGGATACAGCTCTCTCTTCCTTATCATTAGATCATGTGCTGTTGGCCCAATAAAAGATTTCTACATAAAGCATTATCAGAACTTAATATTCTAGCTCTGTATAATACAAGATTGCAATAAATAAATAAATAAATAAATAAATAAATACTCCCTGTATACTATTTGTTTGGTAAAATACAGCTGCTTAGCAACTAAATGTTCTGGATTGGGTCATGGTATTTGAATGTAGAAATAACTAGGCTTATTATCATTCCATTATATGTCTGCTTCTAGACAAAGACTAAAATTAATGGAAAAGGGAGTTTCAAGTATGTTTGTAAAATATTGCTTTACTATTAAAATATATTATTGAACTGTGTTACATAAAGTGATGTCAAGGAACAGGAAGAAGATATTACTTAGAGAGGAGAAATTGATGCTTTAATGGATCTGTTGTTTACACTTGACACAGTAATAATGGTTTCTTTCTATGACTGATATTATCACACAGATAATCTTTAAATAACTGTAGCAAAAAGGCTGAAGAGAGAAAAATTCAAATGTTAAGTAAATGATTATAGAAATGAATAAACCTTTCATATGAACCTTAACAATTGAGAACCCAATAAACAAGGTATCACATTTATAGCTCTAAAGATGGAGCTATCAGCATGAGTGCTTGTATCCAGCTGAATCATCAGTCAGTTTTCATTGATAAATAAAACCCAGAGCCAAAGATAGTTGCTCAACCAATACACACCCCATCATCATTCCTAAAGACCACTTTTGGCATCTGACATCCATTCACATTTCTGAATCATCTGAGATTGCCAGAGGGCCAATCACATTGTAGGAAGATTTCATAATCTGAGAATTCATCTTTAGAGATTTAGGAAAGACTTGGATAACAGTATGCTGGGGACATGACCTAGAATGCTCTTGCATTGGACATAAGCCTTTGTTCTCTAATGTACAAATCCATTGTTACCACCTGCATCTGAACATATTCTACTGCACAAAAAGCACACATGGCTCAGTTGTAAAATGGGCAGGGAGCTTTGGAATTATTCAGGGCTTCCAAAATTAGATGTTGATTGCTTGAATGAAATAAACTGATGAGTAAAAGGCATTGGCAGGTATGCTGTGTGGATCAGCAGGTATGCTATGTGGACGTTTGCACATCCTATGGATCAGCAGTAGTAAGCATCTTCATTTGTTTGTATGGAACTCATCCACTGAAATTGTATGTCAGACAATTATGACTTTTCTCCATCTAGTTTGAACTCATGAAAAAAATGACTCAAATTTTTATATCTTCAAAGCGTTACTCAGCATTGCTACTTAGGTACATTTAGTATCATCCAATAATAAATTCTGAAACAAAACAGCCTAGTTTATGTACTGTTGGATATTCCTATTTGGCAAGTTTAATGAATTTTAATAAGAAGGAGGAGTTTAAAGGTCCCAGTGAAGGTGAAAATGACTAACAAGAAGTATGATTGAAATGGAATTTGTTTCTAAAACATTGCCATTCAGATTAGGCTGGCTAATAAATGACCTTTGCTTAGAGCTATATAGTCATCTGAGGTGGTAGCCAACAAGCAGGTCCCTTTGAACAAAGGGTAGTTCCATCTTTACAAACTCATGTTGAATCATGACTGCAGTGGTTCAAAGGGGTTCAACCTTGAAAGTCAGCAGTTTCAATAGAGTCTGGGAGGAGACATTCTTGAACTCCAGCAATGTTTCGTGAGGAACTTCTCAGCACGTATTTCACTTAGATACTGTAGTTTATATGATCATTTTACTTCCAGCTATAATTCATTCTGCCAACCTTCAGACATACAGTCATAAATGATTCCATTTCCAGTTAGATCCGCTTAGACATTCTTCTTGTGGTCTATCAGTTTTGTACAGGGAAGCCAAGTGCTACTTTTGACAGCTCTTAGGTTTGAAATCATTCAGTGCTGAATTTAATGCATCTACTCTTGGACTTTTTTACATTTCGACCTGATAGTGCTAGTCTTTGGTTTGTAACATAAACCCTATTATTCTTCAGCAGGTATCTGTCACATTGATGAGAACATTTTCTGGAAATGTTAGTGATGATTTTGAAGTGCAAATGACTCTTACCACATCCCCATAGTGTAGCTTCCCAGGTGGCAGAGTGAACATGACAAGCTGAAGACCTGCTGGCTTGTGTTTGTTTGAGCAGACAAAAGAGTTGCTTCCCAGAAAATTTAGTGTAGAATGTAAGATTCGTTTTAATCCCTCATATATGCATTATCTGAAATCATCATCAAATCAGATCAAATGAAATAAATAGTGTATTTGGAAGCAGAACATGGTTGGTAAATAATATGTCTCAAAAATAAAAATTACATAAATGACAAAGATAAGTATTAGGTTCATGACTCATTGAAGGTATGAATCAAAGTATTATTTACATGAATACACAGAGAGAGCGAGAGAGAGAGAGAGGAAGAGGGAGGGAGAGGAAGAGAGAGAGAGGAAGAGA
>NW_022196896.1:96842211-96845572 GCF_008632895.1 Mastomys coucha | reverse complement strand
GAGAGAGAGAGAGAGAGAGAGAGAGAGAGAATGGCTACTTTTTCATTTGACCCAACCCTCTTTCAGTTGAAATAATGAAGCATATTAGGAGCTTATATGCATCCTCTGCAGAAATAAACATCCTTTTTAGGTGTGTGCACTACTTTGCTTGCTTAGGCTGTCATAACAAAACTGCACAGACCGAGAATTTCAAAGAAGACATTATTTATTTTCTTGGCTCACAGTTGGCCAAATCCTCTGTGTGCCCTCACATGGCACTTTACTTCTATGACTCTGCTTACCAGGTGGTAGCACTCTATTAGCTTAGAGTCCTCCCCATAGAACTTTAATACTCTCTTAAAGGCACCATCTCCAGATGTAATCACATTGGACATTAGGGCTTAAACACATATTTTGAATAGATACAGGTGAGTCT
This sequence comes from Mastomys coucha, assembly GCF_008632895.1. Lineage (NCBI taxonomy): Eukaryota > Metazoa > Chordata > Mammalia > Rodentia > Muridae > Mastomys > Mastomys coucha. Next base: position 96,845,157 of record NW_022196896.1, on the reverse strand, counting down.
ATTGGAATGTGACTGTAAGTCTTCGTTTACTGGTGACATTAATAAGTATTTCTATATAGGTTCAAGATATTACATTAATGGATTAAATAGTTTAATACAATAGAATTTTTATTCCTGAGGTTATTGTAGTCTGCTAGATTCTTGCTCTTAAGGAATTTGCAGTGTAAAAGGTTTGATCCCAGCTGAGTATTCCAGAATAATGTTCCTTCTCAAGGTTCAGAATCACAACTGAAATCACAGGGAACCTTCTGGTTTCTCAGGAATCATAGGTCCAGGTTTGGTTACAGGATGAAACTGTGCATTCGAGTGGGTGGGGCATCATCCTGCCTATCACACCAGCCAAACATAGAACTATCTGAAGATTCATTCATTTATTCAATGATGTACCTTCTGTCTATGAGTAAGAACCAGTGGGAACATTTATATTATCAAGGATATGGATCTTGCTGGCTGCAGAAATGACTAGACCATGCCCGTTGAAGGCCAGTAGGAGACTCAAATTTATGATGAGCCTCTCTCACAATATTTTACATTAAATTGAGAGCCCTTCCCAGAACTAAGAGAGAGGGGATGTCAAGTAAGTTAATTTGCTGCACCAGGTCTCCTTTTAAATACCAGAGGAAAAAAGATCCAAGAAACACAAATTACCTTGTCCACTTGACCTTGAAGGATAGAATGGGGAGGAGAAATGGAAATACTATAGTCTTTCTAGGAGAGTTTCTAGAACTAACAGAATACAGATGAAGAAAAAGGTAACACACAGGAGTCAATATTTAACCCATGCTTTTAATGAATAATGGGAATGAATTGTAATTTCTGAACACGTTAGCAGAGCCCAAAGAAAGCCCAGAAGTACAAACACCAGCGATCATCCCGATATCCAATAGTTAACTCAGCTTATATCTGCATTCTATTAATGACTTATTAGGATTCCAAAGTCTTCAGAACCAGTATAAAATAACTTTCTGATTCTAAAGAAAGAGACACAAAATAAGATTACAACAAAAAGGGTTATAATAGAAATTTAATTAAAAAGCAAAATTGAGCTTGATGCCTTCGGCACCAAAATAATGCATTTTATAATCTTGTAATTCCAAGTGGGGTCTTATTTGAATAGCTTTCAGATACATAAGATACACAGTGTTTTTTGACATTGAATTTTTTGATAAAACAGGTAACTTTCATTGTAATAAGGCACTCTGATCATACTTTGTTTTCTTCCTTTATTTCAAGAAATCATCCTTCAATTGATAGCAAAGTGAAACTATATATACATGTGCAACTGTGAAGTGATGTGACTCATTAAATGCATATACATTTCGGTACCTCTCTGGAAGGAAAGCAAGTGCATTCACAGAGGGCAGAGGGAGGGAGGGATCTGGATGGGAGAGGGGATAGGGAGGGGAAGAAGGGAACATGACCAGGTATTGGGTGGGGGAACAGTACTGAAGCCCTGAGGGCTAGCATAAAGAATGGAAACAGGCAACCTTGGGAGGTAGGAAGTGGGGGGGGGGCTCTAGAATGAACCAGAGACTTGGGAGGTGAGAGACTCTTAGGACTCAAAGGACCTTAGATGAAATGCCCTACAGTGTGGAAAGGGAACTTGTAGAGTCCACCTCCAGGACATCAAGTGGAGGGATGGGGTTGCAATCCCATAGCCAAAAACTCTGACTCAGAATTGTTCCTGTCTATAAGAACTGCAGGGACAAAAAATGGAGAAGAGCCTGAGGGAAAGGAGGTCCAGTGACAGGCCCAAATGGGATTCATCCCAAGGCCTGACATTATTATTGATGCTATGGTGTGCTTACAGACAGGAGCCTAGCATGGCTGCCCTTCAAGAGGCCCAACACCAGCTGAAAGAGTTAGGCACAGATACTCACACCCAACCAATGGACAGAAGCCGGGGAACCCTGGGGTTGAATTAGAGAAAAGCTTGAAGAACCTGAGGAGGAGGGCAACCCCATAGGAAGACCAGCAGTCTCAACTAACCTGGACCCCCGAGATCTCTCAGACACTGAGCTACCAACTAAGTGGCATATGCAAACTGATATGAGGCCTCCAACACGTATACAGCAGAGGACTGCATGGTCTGGCTTTAGTGAGAGAAGATGCACCTAACCCTCAAGAGACTGGAGGCCCTAGGGAGTGGGGAGGTTTGGTGGGATGGGGTAGGGGTGTGGGGACATCTTCTTGGAGATGGGGGGTGGGAGTTGGGGGATGGGGTGGGGGGCAGTATGGGATGAGGAACAGTCAGAGGCCTGACTAGAAGAGGGATAACAACTGTACTATAAGAAAAGATTAAATCATAATAATATAATAACAAAATTATAAATAAAATAAAATAAAAATAAAAATAAAAATAAAATAAAATAAAAAAATAAAAATAAAAATAGATGGGGAAGCAAAAGAAGTTGAGGGTAAGATTCTTCTGTTATAGATACCACAGAGTTTGGATGAGGATTTGGAGCAATTAAACTGAAAATGACTTGGAAGGCTCCCTCCTGATGACTAGTGATCATGTATTAGAAGACAGTGCAGGCTGTCTATTTGTGCTATCAAGAGATAAACGTAGTCAATTCTTACCCATGAACCACAGCAATGACTGAACAAGCATCCAGTGGTACAATAGTGGCATTTTTATGTTGGGGGTAACAAACAGATATCTAATTGGACTTAAATTCCACTCAAGAGAACCCATGCCTAATACTAAAATCCCTGCCACCTACCTATAACTGGGGAGGTCATGGACCTTAGAGTAGAAGCTACTACTGTCTTTTACTAAACCAATATAACTTTAAACTATATTCTAAATGCTTATTCCTATACCCACAGGTAAGTGTAGTTCTCAGTCCTCATCAAAGAAGCTTGCTTTTGCTGCAGATGGAGACTGTTACAGACATTCACGACTGGGTCTTAATGTCAAGAGTAAGTGACCATAGGGTTCTC
>NW_022196896.1:96811421-96842091 GCF_008632895.1 Mastomys coucha | reverse complement strand
TATATATATCCTATATTTAAAAGCTCAGGGAACACCATAGAAGAAGGGACAGAAAGATCTTAATATCCAGAAGGCCAGGAAACTTCTGTAAGATAGTGTCTTCTAAACCTGGCAGAGAAGATGCACCCATAATATCTAAACAAAACTTGCATAATGGCAATGCCACTTAAAACACCAGTGTGAAATATTATAAGGCCTTGACTCCAGATAAAGAGCTATAGTCAATCAAAAGTTGCTGAGAGAGTGAGAATCAGTTTTCTCCTGGGTTGAGCTCTCTGATTATCTAATTCAAAGTGGCTAGTCCTAAACACATGTACAAATGAACAACACTGTATAGATTCATTAGGACTTATATTATAGCCCACTGACTATATACATATCCCACTGAATATATGTATATTTATAATTATATATTAAAATATGATAATACAATTATATATTATATATAATATTTATAATTAATATATGTATAATTAAAGAAGAAAAGGGAGTTGGAGAGAACATGGGAGGAGTTGGATGGGGGAAAGAATGTTGTAGAAATTATGTAAATAATGTATTCCTATATGTATTCTCAAAAAATAAAGTAAGACTCATTTGCTAAAAGATGGGGCAGTAAGCTATTGTTAAAATTAAGTACAAAGGGAATGCGGTGAGGCAGTGTCACTACCTTACAGAATGCCAGGCAACTCACTTCATGGAAATACCAGATAGTTAGAGGAGCCAGTGAACATGAGGACCCTGAGCATGATTGTCATCTAACCAGCTTTGTGCAACCTATCCATACCCTTACATCCTATAATTATCCATCCAATTCTGTAGTATTCAGGAGTCAAGGCATCTCCTTTAAGGAAAATTCAACATCAAAAAAAAAACCCCATAAATTTTAAATATGAGGGAAATATGTATGGTCAGTTTCTTACACTAAAGTATAATCTTTAGTATTCAAGAGCAGAAGCGATCAAAGTACCATTAAGTGAGAATTATGTAGCAAAAAAATCCAATTTAGTCTATATTCAATTGATTCATTTTCAAATGTACAGTTGAAGTTCAGACACAGTTTAAAAGCTTACTGTTTGGATGTTGTTTATCTGGTATGCAGTCTCTGGCAAAGCCAACAGAAAGTACAGAAGTAAAACAAGGAGGCAGGCAACCATGGAAAGCATTGGCCTAACCGTGAGTGCCATTGGAGCTGAATCCAGCCGGGGAACCAGCACACTGGCCAAACTGGCCTCTGCACACACGGCAGTGGGAAAGCAAGACAAAGAACCAAGCCAGGGGAAGAAACTGAAGGAGGAAAGAAGACGATGGCAGGCAGAGCTCTATTTGGGAACTTCTGAAGTAAAAGTCAGATTAAGTTCTCAGGTTTTCCAAACCAACAGCAGCAACATCAAAACAAGCTAAAGGAAAACACAAAAGAGCAATGACTGTTTGTGAACTAACATAGGATTAAAAATTATAGAAATATTAGGAGAAAAGCTGGGGAATTTTATGAAACAAAACAAAACAAAACAAAACAAAAAATAAAGACAAGGGGAAAGGCATCAGGAAATCCCCAGGTAAATATAAGTGAAATTAGACTGTACTCCTTGAAATTAGACTGTACTGTTTGCTTGTTTGCTTGCTTGCTCGCTCACTTGTTTTTGTGTGTGTGTGTGATACTGTCAACCATGTTTGTAGTTCCATATTGAAGAAGCATCCCAGGAAGAAGCGTTACAGACTCTGAGTGTTCCTGACCGTATCAAGCTAAACATCAGCACATCATTGGTGGAATGAAAGCAAGAACGAGAAGCAGAAAGGAAAGCAGACGGTAGAGGCACCCTCTTCACATCTTTAGATGGGGAGGGAGAAGTAATTTCTACAGTTTTAGAATAAGAAAGAGAACTAAGTCTATTGAAGCTGAAAATGTAACATCTTATATGATTCGGATTGAGTTACAGTGAAGATTAACCCAGTGAACAAGTAGCTGAAAATCTCTTGAAACCTACGCACCAGTAGACCAGGCTACTGGTCATCTAATGGAAATTCGAGCCAGCCTCAGGCTCATGACCTGGAGGCTGTTAATAAAAGTGTCTGTTAAGCTTAGCGGTTACACAAGACACTATCCTGATAGTAACTGTAGCAGCAAGTTTCCTTACGGAACCACACACATAGATAGGAGGTAGTACTCTACTTGGGGAGGGTGGGGACAAATGTGATGCAATAGCAAAAGCTGGGAATCCAAGTATAGAATAGAAATCAAGGCGACAACATCAAAGCCCTTGTTTTGATCTCTGATTGACTAAGAGACCTTGGCCAGTCTGCATGAGAAACTTTGTACACTCAGAAGACCATTATTCCCCCATTCGAAGGCAAAGACGAAATGCAGCAATGTATGTGAAGAGATGACTAATGATTATCAACATCTTTGTGTGTGGTCATTACGTAAATGCAGTTGCTCTAACTGGTTCACTAACTGATAGATAAGTTTCTGAACTGTCTAATGCAACATCGAGGACCCCAAGTCAAGTTCAATTTGAAGTCCGATTACATCTGGTTCTGCTGCGTAGATAATGCCGTTCCAAGTTTATTCGCACATTCCTTATCAATAGAGAGCTCAACAGTTTGAATGCGCACCCACTAAGGTCTCAAGACACACATTTTAAAGATTACAGGTATTTTTAGTTAGATTCTAAGTGACATACTAAAATATTATACAACTTTCCGGTGGGTTCGAGTTCGGCAGGGTACGTTCGTGGTGTGTGGAGGTCAGTGGTTAACAGAGGGTGTTTTCCTCTATTGATGTCCAAGTTCCTTTCTCAGACCAGGTCTTTCTCTGAACCTGGGTCTTGCTGTTTCAGATAGATGGGCTGGTCAGTGATCCCCAGGGAGCCTCTCATCTCTGCCTTCCCAGGGCTGGGATATCAGTGTGGTGCCACTGTGCCTGGGCTTTCTTACAGACTACTGAGGATTGTAGTCAAGTCCTCTTTATTGCCTGAGCTACCTACCCCCAGGGCGTTATCATTTATATGTCTAAAATAGGCTTCTGCCCTAGTGTCTGTTATTTAAAAAAAAAAAGTGTTGATGGCAACTTCATATTATAAAATGAATTTTGTATTTTGGAATCATAAAACAGGCCGTTTTTCTGTGTAACATTTTGTAAATATTAGAAAACGAACTTTCCAGCAATCTGAATGGCTAAGATACGAGATTAAATTTTTGGTAATTGGAATGACTAAGATAGACCCTCTATTAATATTTTTAGTATTTTTTTTAAAATTTCTATAAATGTGCCATAAATGTAAACAAGTTCAATAGTGTAGGTTTTAGTTGTAGCTGCTAGATTTCAGACAGGGTCTTACTCTGGAGTCTAGGATGGCTTCCCTCTGGAGATCTTTCTGCTTCATCAGCCTGAGTGCTGGATTACAGATGACAGTTATGTATCACTGTGCCTGGCTTCTCAAAAATAGACTTTTACAGTTTATTGCTTATAAAATTTTGAGTCATTATATATTCTTCAGAAATATTTTTATTTGCTGCACATTCAACTAAAGACACTTTAAACTTTAATGTTGACATTTAGTTATTTCTAACTTTTTGCTACTACAAATTTACTGTGACATTTACTATGATAAAAATTCCTGGAGGTAAAATGGTTGAGCTAAATCACCATGCTTCTGGGACTGGTAGTTAAGTAATTTTCTAGAAAGACTTATCCGTTTGCAATCTCTTCAGTGATGGGTCAGAAGATCTACTTCCAAAACTGACCGTTATGATTTTAAAAATATTTTTGTCTAAATCAGTAGTTCTTTGATTTCTAGCAAAGTTGACCTAGTTTATATTTGCTGGTCATTAGTATTATTCATGTGTTTCTCTTTCTGCATGTCTTTTGCCCATCTGCATTCATATTTTTAGTATATTAAGCATCACTGAAGTCTCTTGAATGCTAAATAGAGAAATCCTTAACCTACCACTCCTGATGTGGTGACAAGGGCTGCCCTCCACTATTCTGCCCAAATTAAATAATTTAGTGAAAAGAGGCCGTTTAAAGCTGTCTGTAGAAAACAGTTTTGTGCAAGATTAAGAATGGAAGCATGAGAGCCACTCTCTTTATTAAAGCATCTTTCAGGAGACTTTGTTATTAGAATCATCATGTATAGTATTTCTAAACACATTTTTAAGCAATAAAAGCTGATTGACACATATAAAAATAAACCTATGTCCTTCTTAATAATTTTTTCTTATAGTCCTTCCCCAAAGACGGCCATCGGTAAGAGATTTGGGAGTAAAGATGATCTCTAAAACCTAACATATCAAGTGGGGTACTTAATCACTTTTAAAAAGAAAGATCAGAATATGAGGTGCTGAGGAATTGTCTTTCCCTCTGTCTGTCTTTCCATTCCCAACACCCTCTTGCTTTTGCTTCATATTTTTTTCCTCTTAATTGTTGGGAATGACATTGAATTTTATACTGTGACAGAACAGGGATCTACAGAAGAGGGTAATTTTGTAAGACAGTTAAAATTTTCTCACTGACATTTTCCATTGTAATTCACAATGCCAATTAATTTGTTAATTCATTAGCAATGTAACAGAAGAAAGGACTTTGAAAACACTGTGCTTTGTGTAGATGGTGTTTAATTATGCCTAATTAAATACTATGGAAGACCTGATTATACCTCTGAGTATTTCTTAGTCTGAGGGAAAAAAAAAACAAGGTTTGTAGTCATGAATACAATGAACAAAAGCTGAATTCAACATATCTTTATATACAAAAAAGGAAACAAATTATAGAGTAGTACTGGGAATGTTCCACAAATCTGGGTGCAGATTCTCCACACAGGCTCATGTGCTACTGTTTATTTTCATTATTAGGCAGAATCTCGAGTAAATCCATGTAAAAACCACACTGATGCCAAACACGTAGAGCAGTGCCAATAGGTAAACAATTTCAGGATGAAGCGATGCTTTATTCTCTTTCCTGGAAGTCAGGAAAGCATTTTTTCCAGATGGCCACTGTGCATATGGCCCTGAGTACTGTGGTGGCCAAAATAGGAAACAGAACACGGTTCTTTCCAATTAAATCAATTCTGTCCTTGAGAGAAGAAATTTCACAAAGTGTCCATGAGGATGAGGCACACACACACACACACACACACACACACACACACACTAGCTTTCGTGTCCACCCTAACATCTCTAACTAGTTATGGTCTTTTTTGGTGTTCAGACTGGTTGATTTTTCTTTGGGATTTTAGGGAAAGAAGGCCATGAGTTTAATCATGGGCTGGCAATTTGCAGGTCAAAACTAGTTGTGTTTATCCTCTTTCTTTCTAGAACATTGGGTGAGTTCCTGAATCTCTCTCCCTGCTTGTTTTCTCCTGTGTAAAATGGGAGTCACAGACCTAGGCTGTCCAACAGATTGTTGTGGAGATAAAATAAGGAATGTGATGAGGTCCTTTGCAGTCAGAAAGGCCACATTCTACATCCCAGGACTTGATCAGAATAGCCAGTAATTCAGCTCACACTGGGGAACACATGATCTCTTCCTGAAAAAGACGAAACTATTTATAGTGGGGTGAGATTTGTAGCTTTGTTTGGACCCCTGCTCTGACAGTACCTTGGTGGTTATCCAGTTAATCTTAATTAAGGAATACTTTGATGGTCTATGTGCAAGCAGCTCAGCTGGAAGCTGACTTTTGCTAGGCAGTCTGATTGAACTTGTTAACAAATTTCAGCTCCCCCAAATGCAAGACACGTACATCGCATAAAGGTCCCATTACACAGTCTATTCCAAGCAAGCAACCAGATGGAGACCAAACATGTATATATGAAATGCAGTCAATGAAATGGAGCCTGCTGGATCTCTGGTTCATCTTCACGAGTTCATGGGTTAGAGCAGTGGTTCCCAACCTTTCTAATGGTAACACCCTTTCACACAGTTCTTCATGGTGTGGTGACCCCCAACCATCAAATTACTCTTGTTGTTACTTCATAGCTGTAATTTTGCTTCTGTTATGAACTGTGGTGTAAGTATCTGATATGTAACCCCTGTGAAAGGGGCCTTTGATTCCCCCAAAGGGGTCACAACTCACAGGTTGAGACCAACTGGGTTAGAGGGAATTGGCCCAAGATCAGTCACTCTAATCAAACTAATTCCTGTTCCCTCTTTTCTTTCTTTGTCTTAATTTTACCCTCATCTCTGGGGAGGTATACCAGTATCTGGAAAGTACCTCAGACTAATAAAAATGGCCAATAAAAATCCTTTCTAGCTTCTCATTTGAAACCTGTATGGTTTTGTTTGTTTATTTTTTTTTAGTATTCAATCTTCTACTCAACTGGTCCCATTTGTGTGTGCACCCAGCCAGCATCTGTGTGGTTCATGGACTCCAGGTGATTTCAAGGCTAGACTGATAAGTCTTATTTAGCTAGCACATAATTCTAAGTGGATTTTGTGCGGTCAACAAATTGTATTCTTTCCCTGGGAAATAACCTGTACAAAAATAGGAGAACTTCAAGGGAGAGGCATGCAGCTGCTGCTCACTAGGCTAACAGTTTAAGGCTAGCCAGGGTCATGTGCTAGTGAGAGCCAGTCAATTAGGGCAGGAAGACAGAGGAGAACAATGAGCCCATACCTTATTTGTCCTGCCCAGCAGCTCTGCTGCAGTGTGGCAAAATTTCTATCACTTCCAGTTTGATCGGCTTGGATTTCCTCTGATTCAGTGTAGTAGAATTACCTAAATTGCCCAGAAAGAGGCCGGGTTCCTGAGATTTATTATATTCCTGCTGGTAGATACTCAATGCTACTGTGGCCAGGAACCTGGACTATTAAATCATCATCATCATCATCATCATCATCATCATCATCATCATCATCATCATCATCATCATCATCATCATCACCATCAGCACCCTACAAATTCTCATGCTTTCCAAAGTTTGAGAACAATTATCCTAGTAAATCTTAGAGCCCATATCATGAATTTCATGGCCATAGGCACTTTTTCATTCATGGTTCCCTTTTTCTATAAAAGAAGTAAAAAACTAGCAATTGTGTTTTACTACTACATTGGTATCAGGATGAGTGAATGCCTACATTAAATATTAAAATATTTTCTATTTTTGTATTTATTTTAATTAGTTAATTAACTAACAAATTAATTATTTTTACCTCCCTACCAGTTTCCCCTCTCTTCTTTTCTTCAAGTCCCTCCCCCCATCCACTTCTCTTCCCTTTCACTTCAGAAAAGATCAGGCCTCCCATGGACATTGTGATGGTTTGTATATGCTTGGCCCAGGGAGTGGCACTATTTGGAAGTGTGGCCTTATGGGAGTAGGCGTGTCACTGCGGTGTGGGTTTTAATACCCTCGTCCTAGCTGCCTGGAAGCCAGTATTCTGCTAACAGCCTTCAGATGAAGATATAGAATTTGCAGCTCTGCCTGCCTGGACACCTCCGTGCTCCTATCTGAACCTGCAAGCCAGCCCCAACTAAGTGTTGTCCTTTATAAGACTTGCATTGGTCATGGTGTTTTCTCACAGCAGTAAAACCCTAATTAATACAGAAATTGCTACCAGCATAGTGGGGTATTCCTGTGACAGCCTGACCATGTTTTTGGGAGGACTGTGCAAGGACTTTGGAACTTTGGGCTGCTTCCAAAGTTGAGAGACATTGGGATGTTAAGAACTCTGTGGCAAGCATTGTAGGAGCTTGGAAGATAATGTTGAGAACAGTGCAAATGATGGAGGCCTGGCTTGTGAAATTTCAGAGGGAAGATTCAAGACTGGTATCGGGGCCATTGCTGTTTTGATTGTGAAGTTCTGTGGTTTTGGTTAGCTGGGGCTGAAGATTCAGCTGTGATTAAAAAGATAACAGAACTACTGAAGTGAAACTTTTGCATTACTGGGACTATTGATGCTGGTTCACTGGAGCTAAGAAATTAGCAGTGATTAAGAAGAGACCAGCATCACTAAGGTGAAATCTTCTGGAAAGTGTTTCCTGAGAGCACAGAGAATGTATGTTCCAGAGATAGCCACAGTTGTACCTTCTGTTGGCAGCTGGACTTGGTAATGTGTAAGAATCACCCAGGTGTTACTGGTTTTGAAGGCATGAAGAGGTCCTGAAGAGCAGCTGAAACTCGGCACTGTGGGAGGCTGTGGAAGGCCATTGGTGAAGGTGCAGCCTCAGTTGCAATTGATGGCCCAAGACTTAAGGGGTCAAGCAAAGGAGCTGATGCTTGGCACCATGAAGAGAGCCTATAAGAAGCTATTGATGAAGCCTAGTTGCAGTGGAAGACAGCAGTGTTTTGGAGATCCAGTACCATGAGATGACCACTAAGAACAGAAGCAGCAGTGGGATACAGGCATCTGGAGCCTAGAAGACAAGGTGTGTGCTACAAAGGCCAGAACTGGGGAAATGACCCAAGCCCTTGGAGAATCCCAGAAGATAGTGAGTGGATCCCAGATATTGAACGGTATGTGTTTGATTTTGATTTTGATTGTGACTGCCCTGAAATTTTTCCCTCTTGAAGTAAGAAAGTATTTTAGTGGAGCCCACAGACAAGATACTCTGAATTTCAAAAGATACTGGATATTTTAAAGGAACTGAAATTTTAATATGTAGAGATTGTGGGCTTTTAAAGTTACTTAAATCTTGGGGATAAATAAGAAAGTACAGATTAAGGCTTAATAGTCATGAGATCCAGCAGTAATGCAATTTCTCAATGAGTGAGTGATCAAGGGTGGGAGGGCCCAGCCCATTGTGGGTGGTGCCATCCCTGGGCTGGTAGTCTTGAGTTCTATAAGAGAGCAAGCTAAGCAAGCCAGTAAGGAACATCCCTCCATGGCCTCTGCATCAGCTCCTGCTTCCTGACCTGCCTGAGTTCCAGTCCTGACTTCCTCTGGTGATCAACAGCAATGTGGAAGTGTAAGCTGAATAAACCCTTTCCTCCCCAACTTGCTTCTTGATCCTGATGCTTGTCCAGGAATAGAAACCTTACTAAGATAGATATCAACCAGTCATGGCATATTATGTTGTAAGTCTAGGCACCACCTCTGTTATTAAGGCTAGACAGGCAATCCAGTAGGAGGAAAAGGTCCCAAAAGCAGGCAACAAAGTCAGAGATAGCCCTTATTCCTGCTGTTAGAAGTTCCACAAGAAGACAAAGCTACACAACTGTAATTTATGTGCAGAGGGCCTAGGTCAGTCCTATGCAGGCTCCCTGGTTAACAGTTTAGTGTTTGTGAGCTACATTAGTCCAGCTTGGTTGATTCTGTGGGTTTCCTTCAGGTGTCCTTGACCCCCTGTCTCCTACAATCCTTCCTCCCTGTCTCCCCTAGCTCTGCCTAATGTTTGACTCTGGATCTTTACATCTAAACTTTTATTGACCTTTATTTCTGATTTAAAAATTTAAACATTTTCATTGGTTCTGAAAATATTTTTTAACCTTATGTACCTGTCTTAGCCAGGGTTTCTATTCCTGCACAAACTCATGACCAAGAAGCAAGTTGGGGAGGAAAGGGTTTATTCAGCTTACTTCCACATTGCTGTTGATCACCAGAGGAAGTCAGGACTGGAACTCAGGCAGGTCAGGAAGCAGGAGCTGATGCAGAGGCCATGGAGGGATGTTCCTTACTGGCTTGCTTCCCCTGGCTTGCTCAGCCTGCTCTCTTATAGAACCCAAGACTTCCAGCCCAGGGATGGCACTACCCACAAGGGGCCCCACCCCCTTAATCACTAATTGAGAAAATGCCCCACAGCTGGATCTCATGGAGGCATTTCCCCAACTGAAGTTCCCTTCTCTGTGATAACTCCAGCCTGTGTCAAGTTGACACACAAAACTAGCCAGTACAATACCCTATTTCCTATTTTCTTCATAGATCAGTGCTGAGCTAGACAGATGAGGGGAAAAATAACACCTAATACTCTGGAAATTTAGATTCTAAATATTGTTATTCTAACATAGCATGAATAGATCCAAGTCAAAATCCTTATGGGCATTCAGGGGATACAGCCTTGCACAAAGAACATCTGCAGGTTGTTCATGTTTCTGCAGCTAGATATGTGCATATGGAGGCAGCAAAAACGTTTTCAGCTGACTTCTTAACCTAGAAAATGCAGACGTTGGGAGGGAAGACTCTCTTGGCTTTGCTCAAGCATCACCATGCTACTTAAAATGCAAATGCATATCACAGATTCATACCAGTGCAGATTCGTGAACCTTTAGGCAAAGAGAATCCCAATTATGAGGTCCTGATGAAGTTTCTTCCTGGGAGTTGAAGAACATATGGGAGAAGGAAAGGAAGAAGAAGGAAAATTTTCTGACAGGTAGCCAAGAGGACACAAGAAGAAAACGGGCAGACAGATCAGGGACTGTAGACAGCAAAAAAGGGACTATAATGGAGGGGAGAACATAAAACCTGACCCTATAGATCACTTTGAGAAAGACTACGTGTCATTCCTAAGTTTGGAGGCAATGACCAGCAGGCAATGGTCATTTTCTGAATCCCCCCTACCCCTAGTCTCACACTTAGCCTTAACGAAATAACTTACAGAATAGTAACTAGTACTTGCTGAGGACTTGCCATTATTTCAGGGTCTGTGGATAGGAAGGAATGAGCCATGAACAGTCCTACTGAAGAGCATTGATATTTAACTATTTTGACGGTTGAGCATCCTATAACAAATGACCTGAAAGTGTACATTTGAAAGCAACTACAGTTTAGGTACTTGCTGGTAATCTTGCTGGCTGGGCTATATTTGCTAAGCAGTTCTACCTGTCTGGCTGGTTTCTGAAAGGTAACAATGGACTCCTTACTGACCTTGACTTAGGAGGAACCCTGGACAGCTAGCTTGGTCTCTGCCACTTCAGGATCCTTCCCTCTGAAAGTAGCCTGGCCATGTGGCTTCTCTAGCAGGACTGTCATAAATGGAGGTCTCAGGAGAACAGTGGAAAGTATAAGTAGCCTTTGAAAGGCTTGGATTTTCTTGGTTCAACAATTTCAGATTGTGTCTGTGCGTGTGTGTGTGTATACATGAGCACAATCACACATGTATATATTTATGTATATATGTACACACACACACACACAAACACACACACATACATACACACACACACGGGCATATATTTTGGAAGGCCACCATAAAGAGACAATGCTATGGTTGGGAAGATCACTTAACCCTTAGGTTTTTTTTTCAGGTGGTAATGATAGCGATCAAACCACACTGTCACTGGATAGGGAGAATGTCACACCTAATGGTCTAAAGTATGAAAACTAACTGATCATGTCCACTCTTAGGAGTTTCCTTTATCTCTATTTGCGGGTATCACTCAGTATTAGCTACTGGTCAGTAAACTTGAAACCACATCCACTAGCTTATTTTCTATAAGCAGATCATGCCAGGTTTCCATCCTACTAAGTCATTTAAGTCTGCTGAGACTCATGGAGACAAGATGCTGATCTAGGACTCCTCAGGAGTGACAGCCTGATGAGGCAGTAAATGATGAGCTGTGTGGAAAAGGAGAGCCAAGTGATGAGATGGTGAGCAAGGTATTATTATAAAGCCCGAGGGCCTTCCTGTCATCAAGGTTATCAGCTCTGTAGACTCATTTGGTTGTAGGATGGAGGACCATCATGTTTATACTCTTATTAACAGGGGCATGTGTGATCAGGGAAGACTGATGTCTTTCCTTGCTTCTTGTTAGCAGAGCTGATCTTGTTGAGGACAGTTGTGTATCCAAGCAAAAACTTGTGACTCAGGCATTCTTGCTAACAAAAGGACCATGTTACCCAACTGACTAATATCAGGAAAGGAAAAATTTTTAGGTGAGATTTGTAAAGAAGTGCCAGAAGCTTCCTGAGTAGAAAGCTGGAAAACAGAGTCAGATGGGGGGGGGTGTTTGTTGTTAACTATTCTCTTATCCAGACTCTATATAAAAACAGAGCTACAGTCCAATGGATGGCTGTCAGCCTCCATTTCTGTATTAGTTGGGCACTGGCAGAGCCTCTCAGGAGACATCTATATTAGGCTCCTGTCAGTCAGCACTTGCTGGCATTCACAATAGTGTCTGGGTTTGGTGATTGTGTATGAGATGGATCCCTAGATGGGGCACTCTCTGGATTGTCCTTTCTTCAGTCTCTGCTCCACACTGTCTTTGCAATTCCTTCCACAGGTAATTTGTTCCCCCTTCTAAGAAGGATCGAAGTATCCACACCAAGCACAGGGTCTCCAATGACGGAACTAGTGAAAGGACCCAAGGAGCTGAAAGGGTTTACAGCCCTTTAGGATGAACAACAATATGCCCCCAAAGCTCCCAGGGACTAAACCACCAACCAAAGAGTACACATGGTGGAACTCATGGCTCCAGCAGCATATGTAGCAGAGGATGACCTAGTTGGCCATCAACTGGAGGAGAGGCTCGTGGTCCTATGAAGGCTCTATGCTCCAGTGTAGGGGAATGCCAGGGCCAGGAATCAGGAGAGGGGAAGGGGGGAGGAAATAGGGTTTTTTCAGAGGGTAAACCAGTAAAGGGGAGAACATTTGAAATGTAAATAAAGAAAATATCTAATAAAAAATAAAACAGAGCTACAGAGGCCATGTAATGGTCATGCACTCGGAGGTTGAATCCGTGTGCTAAGAATAGTAAAGGGAAGAGATAGATGGCCGTAAGTAATCTCAGTGCTATCAAGGCCACACTAGGTATGCGTTATTCATTTCTGCCCTTTAGCTTCTATTGATGACAGAAAATACACCATTTTGTTTAAGCTCCTATCTTTTTAAGTTTCTACTACGGTGGAATTGTACACAATTCCCATCTGACCACTTTGTCTATGAATAAAAATGAAAGTATGTAGTTGGCTTCCTTTGCCTTCCTCAAAAAGATGATTCTGTTTAAGTGAAATAGTGCTTCAACCTGTGGGGGTAGAGCTTACTTGCCTGTGTGGACCTGAGTTTTCCCTTATGAGACACAGTTTTCACATGAGAACGTTGCTTCTTCCTCTTCTCTCCTTGGTAGTAAGCAAGTTTTTTTTTTTTCTCAAACACCTACACTGCTAATGCCTATTATCCTCTATAACCACTTTCTCCTTCCTACTCCAGCTGCTTCTGACTTTTAAAGATACAAATTAACTTCTCCTGGTCCTGGGAATCAAAGCCAGAACCTTCTCCATTGGGAAATGACCCCTTTAAACTTTATTATTTAAAGCAACCACAGCTAAGGTGTTATTGTGTCTTCTGTGCTAAGGAGAGAGTGACATTTAGTGTTTACTCCGGGGGATTTTCTTCAATGATTAAGTAAAGACGAGATTAATTTGGATTTGATTTTGAGATTTTTTTTTAAAAAGAGTAGTACCTGTGTACCAGCACATGTTTACAAATGATGACTCAGCACACATTTACAAATGATGACTCAGCTCACATTTAAAAATGATGACTCAGCTTGCTGCATATCAGGAACTTGAAGTCTAACACTAGACTTTTGAATTGCCAGCTACCTATTGAAATAATACATCTTGCACAATCGTTCCATATAACTGATAATATTTAAGCCAAATGGCAATTTTTCAAACTTTACTGATTTCTTTCCTTCAGTTTTATCTGAAAGAAATAGAATGACAAGGCATAATTCTCTAAAGGCACATGAAGGTGTTTATAAGTGATTTTCTGTTGAATTGACCACACAGTCACTGATTCTTCTTGGGCTTATAGGCTGTTTATTTTCTTAAAAGACACAATTAGTATAAATAATTTTTTTCTATGAGAAAAATATTTATATGTCACTGGATTTTGTTATATGGGTACATATATGTGTATATGTGCATCTATATACATAATGGCAAACAGCTATATATATTTATATGTAGTATTTATACTATTTATATGTTGTATATATATGTGTATGTATGTGTGTATGTATGTGTGTTAGGTCTAGACATATGAGTATGTACACAGATTACACACATAGGGTTACTATCATTATGTAACTTGCTTTTCAATATGAGAAATGTTATTGACTAATTTTCTATATTAGTTTAGTATCATATCTTTACAATTTCAAGGTAATGAAATCTACCTATTTCTAGACAGTCAGAAATGCCAGGGCAAATTAAATGAGGCATATGCCTCCAATTCCAGCATTGGGTGATGGTAGGAGGGTCATAAGTTTGAGGCCATCCCTGACAACAACATATGGTGTATTCCACACTTGGGCTAGTGAGTTCCAGGCCATCCTGGGCTATGTAGTGAGATTCTGCTTCGAAAAACTATCCATCAACAATGGAAACAGAAGCTTCTGGGGTTCATTGAGATCTAAAGTGTTAGGTGCCAGGTACATGTGAGCCAACCATCTTTCAAGAAGGATAATGGCTCAAAATAGGGATTGCCAAGTTTGGGGGGAAACCGAGAAGAAAACATCTGAATTAAGAGAATAGGGAGAGGGCATTGTATGGACACTGTAGATGGAAGTCTTGTAAATGGGCAGAGCACAACTGAAACAGAATGCAAAAGGAGGGGATAACTCTGAGGCCACTACCACGATCAACATCAATCTGCCTTCCACGAAAGAACGGTGTGCGGAAAAGCAAGGGCTTGAAAATGAATGTTTTTTTCCTTTCCAATATACTATCAAACACAAATGCTATAGGCCCAAAGCCAAAGATTATTCTTGGACTGGCTTTTTTCCAATGCTCTAAATTTAACCAGCTGGGATTCTTAAGTGCCAGCTTGCTCAACCTTTTGAAGTCTAGAATTTTTCTTTTAATAATAAATCTGAAATTCACTTCAGTGGTAAAAAGACTATGCTTCCCTATCAAGGAAATAGTGTTTACTGGAGCTACATAATGAGCAGGGCTAAAAGAAAGATGGTAGCATGATCTGAAGGAAACAACACAGACACATAGACATGCACATAATAAAGCATGTGAGTCTTATGAGTCTTGTGGGCAACATTGTCAGCCTAAGTGTCTTAGTTTCATTGTACTTATGTATATATATATATATATATATATATATATATATATAAAGTAAATGTGCATTATATACACATATATGTGTGTTATATATGCATAAATACACATAAACTTATATGTATCATGTGCCTCATATATAATTTTAGGAAAATGCAAAATAAGATGATTCCTTGAGGTTTTACCAATCTTAGTGTTATTTGTCTCTCCTATACTGATCCTCTTTCTCTTCTGCCTCACTACAAAAACCTCCGTATCAGACATGAGAAACCTTTTGAAGGGTGGTTCAGCATAATTAAGGTGACTCTGAAAACAATATAGATTATCAGCGTAGCCCTTGGTTGGCTCTCATGGGTTGAGGTTGGGTCACTAATGCTGAAGAAGCTGGATCTTTCCTGAAGTCTAGCTTCTAGTGGCTCCACAAAATGCTATGCAAGCCACCAAAAGAGGGAAGCGGTTAAACAGCCCTACCAAACTATGAGAATTATTAGCATGGTAATATGTTCATTGAGGTGGAATGACTGGTAGCAGCCAAAAGCTGTGTCGTTGGATTTAAAGCCCACTCAAGAGCAGGGAAGCCTTGTCTGTCCTGGAAATCTCAGCCCTCCTGGGTCTAGTGCAGTCATGACCTCAGGAAAGAAGGTACTATTGCCACTTTACCAGACTAGCATAATGCCTTACTTCATTCTAAATTTCATACACACGGATAAGCGTATATACCACCCCTCACCAAGCAAACTTCTCTGCAGCAAATGGAAAACATCACAGAAAAGCACATCTGAACACAATGCAGAGATCAAAGACTTGTGGGGAGTCCAGTCCCAAGGAATACCTCTATATCACAGTTCCAAGGAATACCTCTATATCACAGTCCCAAGGAATACCTCTATATCACAGTCCCAAGGAATACTTCTATATCACAGCTCCTGCATCAGGAAGATCACAGGGAAGTTCGGGGAAGATCACAGAGGAGTTGCCAGAAGGATCGTTAGAACCAAATTCCAGGAAGTCTGCTGGGGAAACGATCTCTCCTAGATATGGCTACGCAATGGAAATACCAATGGACATATAGCGATGAAAGAGGGAATATTTTTTCAGAGTGAGCTACAGCCAACAACTGACTGTGGGGAGGAGAATTAGCTTCATCCAGGGATGAGCCACATTTATGGGTCATTCAGTGCAGAGTGGTCAGCCATTAAACAATATATGCACAGACAGAAAAAATGGACTCATTAAATTGTATTCATATATATATATGCATATATATATATGACACACATATATATGAAGTATTTGTGCATGTATACATATGAAATGAATATAACCAGAGAAAAAGATACTAACTTGAGAGCAGGGCCATGTAATGGTTTGAGGATGAGTAACTGGGAGGGGGAGGAGAGATGAAAGAAGTAATGTAATTCTATTTCAATTAAAAAACATTAAAAGAGCCGGGCGGTGGTGGCGCACGCCTTTAATCCCAGCACTTGGGAGGCAGAGGCAGGTGGATTTCTGAGTTCGAGGCCAGCCTGGTCTCCAGAGTGAGTTCCAGGACAGCCAGGGCTATACAGAGAAACCCTGTCTCGAAAAAAACCAAAAAAAAAAAAAAAAAAAAAAAAAAAAAAAAACATTAAAAGAGTAAGGCACATGGAAAATATCTTTCCATTTTTTAACATGGGTGATTTTAGATGCTACCACTGCTACCCTTTTTATTTGTCTGGTTTGCTTTGAACTGCGTATAGGGTGTTCTGTCTACATGTATGTATGTATACCATGTCCCTGGAAGTGGACTTCATGTGAGTGGTTGGAACTGAAACTTGGTCTTTTGCAAGATACCAAGTTCTCTTGGGCTCTGAGTTATCTCCCAGACTTCTATTATTCTTTAGTTAAGAACCAATCATTTGAAATAAGAACCTGAAATAGGTGTATTTTCAGGATAAATGGTTGCTTAAATCATGGCTTCTATTCAAATTAAAGAAACTGCATTCAACTGCACAAGCAACTGGCCACCAAGCAACTCTGAGCAATAGTGTACAACTGTCTGAGATTTCTCTTTAATCTGCACATCCTGTGGGAAGTCAGGTGCTCTGGTTAAGAACATCTTTGCTCTGTGCTGGTGAAATCAAACCCTAAAGTGGATGGAGGAGAGCAGTGAACATGTTCTTAGAAATAGCAAATTAATTAAGAAATCTATCGATGCTTTGAGAGCTGGTAGATGGGCGGGATGGAGACCTCAGCGCTACTGATGTTTGTGAAATAACACAGTGTGGTAGACAGATGTCACGGTCTCGAGATGGGTGTCTGATGTCTGGAGCAAGTGGAAAGCTGGTCTGTGCAGAGGAAGGTGTTTCTACCATGCAGCTCTTCCACTGCATTTCCCTTTTCAGATGTATAGGGTGTTCAGTTAAAAAGATCCAAACAGACTTAGCAGGTTTAAAACACAACAGTGCTCCATGATGTTTTTATACACTGAGATGACCTACAATTGACACAATGTTTTTATCATTTTTAAAATATAGTTCGGAAGCTTTTCTCTCTACAAACACATGCTCCTATACATTCTAATGCTATAGAAATGAAAGGCTGAGGTGCAGCTCAGTAGTATAGTAATTTTCTAGCATGTTTGAAGCCCCGTGTTCCATAGTTAGCCTAATAAAAATGAGAGTGAAAAATATCATGTAACATCTTCTGTAGCCTTTAAAATACCATGCTTTATACCATTTTCCATAATAGTAAATACAAACCACTTATATCTTATCATAGAGTGGATCTGTGCTCTATTTAACCAAGTGGGTCGCTGTTTGAGATGTCTTAAAGTTTTCATTACTAAAGATGATACATAATGAGTAACAAAACTACATGGAAAAGCCCGTGTATTTCTTTTCCTAAGAATGTCTTGTTCATGTCATCTGCTAATATTGCTAGATGGCCGTACTTTAAAATTTGACTATTGAAACTATCACTCCTTCATAATATGAATAATAGCTACTTTAAGTATAAAATAATTATAACATTAGTTTGTATAATTTTACATTGTTTGAAACATATATCCTCATGCATAAAAATGACATAGCATGGTATGTATGTCTTAGGGTCTTACATTCCCTCAACCCAAAATGGTCATAGTGTTTTCAAAGTGACCAGGTACTTCTACAGAGATAATTTCTGTGGTACCTCCCCCGACCCCATGCAGGAGATCATAGGGCTGTGTTAGTGGGACATGGTGGTTCTCCCTTCACAGTGATGAAAAAACAAAACGAAACAAAACAAAAAACTCAAAACAACAATAATAACAAAAACAAAAACCAGGACTACCTCAAAATGGTTTGCTGAAAAATTTCACCACCAGGTTAATCAGGGTGCATGTGATGTCCATCACAGAGGCCACAAAGGGAGGCCAGAGGAATGGGTCACAGTGACTTTGAAAGAGGCTCCCGGTCTGCAGTCTTGGCAAGGAACAAAAAAATGACACTGATCCAGTGATCACAGAGAGATGCTTAGAGAGAAGCGTCTCTGGCTTTTCAGATGAAGCAAAATTGAGAAAACCTAGCCTCTCCCAGGAGGGAAGCCACATCTCTCTAAGGACACAAATTGAGACAATCCTGCTGGAATAACAGAGGGAGGGGTAGGCATAGAGTCACATGGGGCTCAGCAATGGGTACAGCTGAGGGCAGCAAACAGTGAGAGGTCAGTAAAGGATGGAGGGCAGGATTAACCGGGCTGTCTTGACTCTCGAATTTCTTGACTTTGTAGTAGAAGAAAAGTATTTTCTGCTATAGAGACCCTTGACGTCATGCCATCTTGAGAAAAGAAAAGAAAGGAGAGCCACACTCAGATAGACTCAGTTATCAATATGAAGTCATGAAGTGTTTGTTTCTGCAAATTCTTGCTCCACCAAGCCACTTTGAAAGTCCCAACTCTACTGTACTAGGAGATAGTCCAGAAACAATGAATGTCACACCCTATGGAAACATTATGTGCTAAGTAAGTCAGAGTGGCAGTATGCTTGCCACTTTGCCCCAAACTTTTCTACTTGAAATATGCCCTTGAAAGGGAAAAACAAGAAGAAAACACCCAAGACACCAAATTAGAAACTTAAAAAAAAAAAGTACTTAGTGCTATAAAAAAACCTAGTTGTATAACATCCCAAGGATGAATTTTAAGTACATTCAAGTCTTGAGGCAGGCAGCACCTGCCTAGTTCTGATACACTTTAATTTCTGATTTGACTTTCAGAACGTCTGGGGGAAAGGGGTAAACAACACTGATCTCAAGATGCTCAAAGGTGAGAGGAGAGATTTCCTTTCAAAATGGAAGACAGGTCACAGACTGGGTGAGCAATTAAAGGAGACTCACTGGTTTGGAGGACAGAACAGCTGAAGTCATTCTGAAGTCATTCTTGACCCTTAATTAAAGAATGTTTCAGAAACACATGCTGGTTTTAGGCATCCTCTCTGACAATGTGATTGGTAGATTTGTCTGTCTTACGTCATTCAGCTAGCCTTTGCCTTGTTTAGGAAAGCAGCTTTCTTTGCTCAATAAACCAAACCAAACCAAACCAAACCAAACCAAATCAAACCAAACCAACAACCAAAACTCACTGAAAAGAATTATTTTTGAATATTTTGTTATATCTAGAATCAAATAAATAATTGAAGATATAATAGGAAAAAGCAGTACCTCTTTGTTATATGTGAACGGGGTTATGCAAAGTACTACAACCTTGTCTTGCTGTTATGAGGGTATGGTAGATATAATTACCGTAAAATACAGTCACTGCAGCAAACTTTAGTGGCTGTCTTGTTTCCACTGTTTTACTTTTGATTTTTTAGGACATTAGAAATTAGGTTATGGTATTTGGCTGTGGAGGTCATTCTTCAACTTATTAGAAGATAATGGCATGAGATGAATTATGTAATGAAAAGAGAATGGAAGAGACAAAGGGCATGTGTTGCACTGGGATGGGGGAGCAGGTTAGGATGGAGCCTCAGCCCAGAAACATCTGCAGCCGAGTAGAAGATATGCTTCTCTTACTTGCTGGCTGTTTTGTGTAGTGCATCCCTTTCATCACTAACTTCTTGGTACCCACTATACCAACCCTATTTATTCAGGAAGACCACATGCTTCCATTCTGCCTCTCCACCATATTGTACCCTATTGCTTTCACAGAGAGATGGCTAACTGAGTCACGTATGGCTTATCACAGATTATACGCATCAGACTACTCCTAGGTTTTAAAACGCTATTCTTAGAAGCCAGTAAGTTCTGAGGCAAAATGCTACTGTGATGGTTGATGTTGATTGCCTATTTGATGGGATCTAGATTCACTTTGGATATAAACTCAGCGTGGCTGTGAGGCATTTCTAGATTTGGGTTAACTAAGGTGAGAATATCCACCTAAAGGTGGGTGGCACCATCTCATAAGCTGGGGTCTCAGAATGAAAATGAGAAAACAAATCCAGTGTCAGTAAACATCTTTCTCTGCTTACACATGCAGAGGCATCCGCTCTGGAAGGATAAGCTGTGGAACACTTTGCCATTTTTTTCTTGGTTCCCTCTCTGAAATAATTCCATAGCCTAGTCTGTGTGCATCCTCACATGGTTTGCTCTGCGGAATGGAACATGAATGGAAATGACAAGCTTCCTGGTGACCGTCCCATTGTGAGCCCATTGCTCTTACCCCCTCTGCTAAGAAAAAAAACACACATTCTGGAGAGGGGTTTTTAAACTCAATGAAGAAATTAGGAGATGTAAATTATGATAAACTTACACCTGGCGTATGTAGTGAATACAAAACTTGAATTCTTCTATATTCCAAGTTTAATACTTACTTTTTTTTTTTAAGGCTCTTAGGATACTGTTGGTTTGTTATAGTAGCAAAGCCTGGATATAGTTAGGGAAGACATAAAGTTAAAGATTTATAGTAGCAGTGAGTGTCTTCTTTATATTCAGTGTTTCCCTGCTATACTTCTATATATCCAGTTTAGCACATATAATCTTAATATAAAGAAATGCATATTTCTTTAGAAAGAAATATACTTATTATAAAATCCTTCATCATCCCATCTATTTCTTTGATTGTTAATCCTAGGTTCTGACTGCTTGTGTGTCCCAGGGACACAGTCCTCTGGGAGGACTGGGTTGTTAATTTGGTAACTCTCTATGATACATTGTTGTTCTAAACTGACAGTGCTTCAAAGGCTCTACCAAAGGATCTGGAAGAGAAAGGTCTTGTCTCAGTAGGACCTCCATTGATGGTCCATGGAGTTCTTTGAACAGTCATTTCCTATTGCCACCTTTCTAGCTCTCAGTGGTATGCATCCCAGAGCTTGTCTGGGGATAGTCAATTGCATACTCTTGTGCTTCTGAGGGGCTTTGTGCTACCCAATAGGTCACCTGTGGCACTTGGTGCCTTTTAGATGCATTATGCATACAGCATTGCTTCTTGACTTCTCCCCTCTCAGATTCATTCTCCGTGTTTAATTTCCTCAGATCAGCTGCCATCATGCTTGCTTTCATCATTCTGCCATCATATTCCCAGGGCCCTACAGTCATTTTGAGTTGTGACGCTTTCTTTTATATCCCTGACATGAGAGCGTGTCAAATAAAAGTGCAATAATGCCTTCCCTATCATTTTCTAGATTTCTACCAATTTCAGCTAACCCATAATTGGGAGGGAACCAGAATATCGGGTTGGAGTACAAGATGAAAAGGGGAGAGAGCTGTCATCGATGTGGTTGCCATCAACACAAGGGATCACGGAAAGGTGACATTATTTTCTCAACCTCACTCACAGCAAAAACAAAACCCAAAGCTTCTATAGTTGTGACTTGAACAAGGTAGAGCAGCCCATAAGTAGTAGAAGCAGGATGCATTTCCCAATGTGGCTTTAATCTTCTTAGAAGATTAGGCAGTGTGTACAGGAATTAAACAAGGGAAAATGCAAGGCTATACATGATTTTGCACAAGTTACTTCACCTTCCCTGGAGGAGGTAGGCTTATCTCACTCTGAGGTACGACAACAATCTATGATCTGAAACCATTGCCCTAAAGCCTGAATACTTGAATCTGTGAGAGAAAAATAGAGGGATTTCTTTAGTCCACTCTTCTTTTCCTTGGGTTCCAAGAGTTTTTCTTACCTGGTAGAGAGTAGTAACTCCCTTTTCAGTGTAAATTTAACCCATTGCTATGTCTATATTCTAAATAGTCCGATTTATTCAGTGCTCCACACATCATCCTTCCTTCCACACATCTGACTTCTCCCTACTTAGTCTTTGCTTCTATACACAACACATTTAGAAACTCCTGTACCTGTTAAAATAGACAGTCTTTTCCCAACTCACTGCTATGTTGCATTATGTGGTTTTATAAGCTAGCTTGAGGTGTTTTTTTTTTTTTTTTTTGTTAAATGGAGTAAAATCCAGATAACATAAAATTTGCCATTTTATCCCATTTTAAAGTGTACAATTCAGTGGCTTTTTATACACTGACAGGCTTTTGCCACCATTAGCACCATCTCAGTGTAGAACATTTTCACCCTCCTCAAAGAAACCCCAAATGCATTAAACAGTCATGCCTAACTCTCCTATCTATACCTTGCCCCTCTCAACTCTGGCAATGGCTAGCCTGTTTTCCATCTGTATAGATCTGCCTCTTCTGGAAATTTCATAGACTGTGTGGGCTTTTATATTTGGCTTTCCCACTTAGTATAATGTGTTCAATATTCATTCTTGTGCTCATAGGCTAGCTTTTTTTTTTTTAACACTTACAGCCTATTATCATGGTTCCTAATTCCTCATTTCCATTTACTCTGTCCACATCTGACCTGACTTATATGATGGAGTCTTTGATACTTCATTCTAGAGGCCATTTCCTTCCTGGGAATCACATGGACATTAGGTTCTTTGGTGTAACTTCTATGCAGGTATGTCTTTCTTTTCCCAAAATTTACCATTCAAGTATTTTCCAGAGGTTTTATTGGATCCAGTTATTCATTATTTCACTCTTTTGGCTATTCACATTGCTCCAAGGATTCAGTTGACACACTTTAACCACTCCTAGTAGTAGTTATTTATCTATCTGGTTATCCCTATCCCCGACAACTCCTGTAGTATCAAATTACCAACCCCTGCATCTCTTTGGGTTGACTTGTCTCCATCAGCCAGCCATACTGCTTAATGTGACTCAGGAGACAAGCTCCCGTGGCATGATTCAGCCCAACTAAACAGACAGAAGGGAGACAGATGACTCACGCTAGAGCAGACAGAACACACTCCTAGAAATCCGTAATTGGACCCAAAGAGGGATGTATATTTAGGCTTTTTTTTGATGCACCTGGTCCTACCACGAATGAGGCTAGTGGCTATAAAGTCGTGATTTTTGTCAAGTAGCTGAAGTAACAAGGAGGAGAGAGGTGTCATGAGAGTGATTTCTTTCAAGCCCAGATCTTAGCCTGTTTCTTGAGCATGGTTGCATTCCTGCTCTTGGTCCCCAGCTGGTCATTTTTCAAATATACCATCAGCTTAGAGTAGTTATTTCTAAAGGAATGTGACTGTAACTGATGCTCAAGAGTATGCATGCTTCCTTCATCTTCTCTTTCCCTACCCAGTTCTGGACACTGCACAGTGTCCTTGGTGATACATGTTAAAGATGGCTGCCTCTAAGTGACTACATGGGATTGAATAACTTTCCCCCATCCCCACATTCCAAACCTGTTGATGCCAACCGAGCAAGAACTACATTCATGGTGTTAAGCTTCTGAGATTTGCAGACATTAGCTTTAGCAGCTGTAAAAACATTTCCTGCCATAACTAAGGTTTTGTTTAAAATTCAACAGAATCAACCACCCAGAATCCTTCTTTTTCTTCTATTCTCTATTTTAGCAAATGGCTCTAAAGTCCATTGAGTCAGAAGTCCTGTAGTAATGAAAATTTCCATGTGCTATGATTCCTATAATTTCCATATCTACTTGTTGACCAACTGTTATATAGTAGTTTGGCACATTTAAAACTTTTCATGTTTTTGTCAGCATTACTATAGATGTCAGTAAGTCTATTACTTGGATTTAGGATAGGTTATCAGAACAGGTTCAGAACAAAATCCGTGTTTTTAGGTAAAACCATTTAAAAGTATTCTTGTTACAACAAGAACTTGCATTTTATATTTCTTCTGGAAAATGTAAATGTTTCTTTGAGATCATGTAGTTGAAATTATCAAATTTTATTTTCTTGCTACTGTCACCGCTTTCTTCTAGCAAATCAATATAATTATTTCTTTGAGCACTAGTTGCTATGACAATGGCCTTCTTACTAATCAAAGCTGTTTGGATAAGACTGAGGGATGAATAGTTGGCCAGAGACTGTACTCTAGTGAGTGTAGACAACTGTGGACAGCAAACATTCTTGATATTAGCTACCTTGGTTTGTGATTTTTTTTTTGACTTATTCAAGCTTTGTTTCTTATGGAGTTTGGGAATCAAGAGAAACATAGTAATAGTGTCATAGAAAAAATAGACTTATATTGAAGTGTACTGAGTGGAGCCATCCTTGAGTAAGTTAGGAAGTTAAGAAGCAGTACGGACTGCCCTGAGCAGCCCCTGGAGCTGTAGAGCGGAGGGAAGAGTTGGAGATCAGAAGACTAGCATTTAGGAACTCTGAGATAAATCCAAGACCAAGAAATGCAAAATCTCTGCATCAGGAGCCACAGCCAGGCATTTGGGAGGGGATGAGTTTTCCTGAAGCAGCCAGAGGATCAACAAACTTAGAGCCATTGTAGATTGATCAATACTTCACTTTCCAGTGAGACTCAGCAGCTTGTTTTATGATAGATTTTCTGGGTTTCTTCACTCTTCCACCTGTTCTAATAAAGTCCCATCAGAGGAATTATACTGAGCATTGGCAGCCTGGTTGCTTATCCTTAAATGATACCGTGGTCCATCAAGCACTATGTCTCTCCTCTTCTTGTTCTCTAACTTCCCTCTTGAAACCATTCTCATCCGATGCTTCAGCCATGCCAGGCACCACTGACTTCTTAATACTAGCTCCTCCAGAAATTCATACTTTTTCATGAGTGGTATCTTGTTTCATGGGAGAGCCCTTAATTTTAGTTCATTCTTATTTATGCTTAAATATATTTCCTATTAAAGTATCTCTGGGGAGCTCTGCCTATTCTTGTTTACTCCTGAGTGCTTGGGATTGTATATATTGCCCCATAGGTCATTGGGCATACTGGTGTCTTGTTGCTAATTCTATTACACTGTGCTAATAATCTCTTTGTTTGTCCCCCCTGTAGACTCACAAGTCTTCTAGGGGTTTAATTATGACTTGTCCTTCCTCTGTATCTAACATCTAGGCAGAAACTGACATATAATAGGTGGTCCCTGAGTAACAAATACCTTCAGCTCTTCAAGGCAACAATTGATGTAGAGTAACAAATATCATACAGAAATAATTAAATTCATTCAGGGAGTCCTAAGAACATGCTACGGACTGGTGGTTACTTCTTTTCTCACAAGTCCAAAAGTTGGACATCTGTGATCAAGAGGTCAGAGGTGTTGGTTTCTGTTGGAGACTCTCTCCTTGGCTTATAGGTGACTGCCATCTTCTGGATCCTCACAAACTTTTTCCTCTATATGTGTCAGGGTCCTAACCTCTTCTTCTTATAGGAACACTGGTCATAAGATATTGGAGTCCATACCAATCAACTCATTTTTGCTTCATTATCTCTGTTAAGATTTTATTTCCAAATATCCATGTATTCAGAAAACAGAGGGTGAGACCTCAACAAGTATGTCCTTTCAAATTTTATATGTTGGCTCTTTTTTTGGAACCTGTGGACCCTAATTTACATGGAAGTGGAAAACAAGCTTAAAGCAGAGTAAAGGCAATTTAAATCAGAGACAGTAAGAGTCTGGAGAGGGAATATTGCAGCATGAAACACATCTCTAAGGCCCAGCTAGCTAAGTCTAGGGGTAGTATGGTTTGGTATGGTAATATCTCTAGTCTGCTGGCATGTTGGACAGCAGATTCCTGGCCCTGAGACCCCGTTTGCAACAGTTGATTCTCTAAGTTCATGCAGATAGATATAACTCATGGGGCACTAGATGCTGTTCAGAGCCGCTATGACATTGCCAACTGAACAAGATGGTCTGCTTGGGACACGGAAAGAATTAAAAGGTGGTGTTTTAGATCAGTTTCACCTTCTGGTCTCCTAAGATATTTTATTAAAAAGGTGACATTATTAGTAGGGCTTAGTGGTGGTGAGTGATGAGACTCAGGAGCTGCAAGCCTCAGCCCTGCTCTCCTTCCCTCATTGCATGCTCTTCCCTGAGCCACTTAACCTCTCTTTGGCTCAAGGTACTCTATAACAGATGGTGGTGTCTGTACCACTCTTTGTCAGTGGTGGTGATAAATAAGCAAGCAAACAGGCCCTGGGTATACGATATAGCTTACTATAGCTATGGCTATACTTTGTTCTCATGTGCACAGTATCTACAGTCATTTGTGACATGGGAAGGAGGAGTCCACTTCCAATTACTCTAAATGAGTTAACCGAATAAGAACTAAGCCAGCTAGTAGCAGGGTGTAGTCTATTGTACCTCTAATCATTTACTTCTGCAAGTAAGCTCTTTCCGATTCTGCTGTATGTTTTGATAACAGCTGCATGAAACTGAAAATTCCCTACTATTTATTTCTTTCCAATTCACTGGTCTATTCATGTTGGAATGTTAACTCAGCTAAGCACTGGAGAGCAAAAGTTGAAGCAAGTTGGGGGGGCAGAGAGATCACGAATACATGCTTTTATAGTGGAGGATCTGAGTTCTTTTCCCTAGCACCTACTTGGCAGATTACAAGTCTGTAATTCCATTTTCAGGGTGCCTAATGCCCTCTTCTTGCCTGCATGGGAGCTAAGCATGCATATGGTAAACACTCATACACATAAAAATATGTCTTTTAAAAATAAAAAAAAAGTCTTAAAAAAAAAATGAACAAGCTAACACAGCTACCCTAGTCAAGGACCTCCCAGGATGAAGAAATGCATAGGGACAGTTAAAATTTCAAACTTGGAGTACTTCAAACTTGGAGTACAGTGACAGGCACCCCTGCACGCCCCTGTGCGCCCCCCTGTGTCCCCTTCCCCATGTGTATGTGTATGCATATATGTAGATATGTAGATATGTATATATATAGGTATATACATATATGGTGTATATGTACACAATATATATGATATATAATATGTATGATGTATATTATATGTTATATTTATATGATATGTATGACATATATTATATGTTATATCTATATGTATATATATATCTATATATATCTATCTGTATATATCTATCTATATATATATATATAGATATATATATAGCACTCCTGGAGGAAGAATGAGGCAAATATGTGAATTTTCATCTCCTGTCACATTTTCTGGTGTAAAAGCCATTGGGACAAATAAAATCCCCACATTAGTATTTGTCTTTAAGTCCAACTTATAAAGAAGATATTTTTATTACATTTTTATTTTTTTTAATTTATGTTTTATTAGACTATGTTCCAGATAAGGAAATAGGAGCTCACAGGTGTTGAATTACTAGTGTAAGATCACATAATAATGGGAAACAGAGAGATGTCAGCTCTTCTCTCTAACTCTGTACACATCTGCCCTGTCTACTTGTATTTAAGATACAGGCACCTATCAGTAGGAGTGTCTGTTCCATATATCCTGGCTTTGTAGAGTTGTTCATCGTAATAATTACATAGCAATTATCATCTTATGAAAGTGGATATTTCCTATATCATCATCTCCACTTTTTTCATAATAATTGAAGTTGAAAATATAGTGGAGAAAATCAAAGTGTTTAAGCCAAAGTGTATGCAAGATTTGACAGTGTCACCACCCTGATGCCAAGAATCTTTGAGATCATGCATCTTACAAAGAAGAAATTTAATTATGAGAACTACAACACAAATCTTGCCATACCATTTTACTTTCGACCATGTTTCAATAACCTTTCTTTTTAAAAACCATCTCTTTAACTTTTGAGATTGTAATACAATTATATCATTTTTTTCTCTTCCCTTTTCTCCCTCCAAAGTCATAGCCTCCATTTTCATGAATTGGTTTTTATGTGAGACTTTAAAATAATTGTGCCAGAAGCCAGATTTTTTTTCATTTAAAAATCTGTCTGATTTCTGCCATTTGCAATATTTTTGGATGGAATCTATAAGCAGGCCTTACTAAACCAGGCTCTCTCCTATAAAGCTGCTTCCAAGTGCATCTTCTTTAGTACTGTTTTATGAGCTCTTTTCCTGCCCTGGCTGGCAAATGTCTGACATTGTTGACAGAGGGAATGGGAAAATCTGTAACTGGGCACTTAGGATAAACCCAAATGCCTAGACTTTGAAGGGCTGTCTGAAGACATTTGGTTCAAAGTCTTTTGCCATCAGGCTTGTTGGTACAGTTTTGTATTCCAAGTTATGCAGACTTTAAACAAAGGAAAAGTACAAAAAAGGTTGGGGTGGTAGCTCAACAGCAGACCATTTGTCTAGCATGTTCAAGGTTCTGAGTTCAGTATTCAGTACTGACAAAGGAAAGAAAAAAAAAAAAACCTTGTTGCAAGGCAGTGTTGAGACCTGGAATGATAAAACAGGTTGGTTAGTCAAAGCCACCCAATTAGCTAGTACCACATTTTGGAGAATAGTATAGACAGCCTATGTACTGGATGAAGAGTATGTACCCTAAAGTCTATTTTTACAGTCTCAGAACAAGACCTTTTCGGATATAATTAGTTAAGGGGAGGTTGGTTTCGATGGCCCCAATCCAATGACTGGTGTCCTTAGAAGGAGAGAAAGAAGACACGGGCCTCTGTGTAGGGAGTAGGGCATATAAAGAGGGATGAGGAGGCAAAGGTGATGTTTTTCCAAGGCTAGGAACACCAAGAGTCACTGGAAAGCACAAGAGACTTAGTAGGGGAAGGAAAGGTTCTTCCCTTAAATCTCCCAACCTCTTCCCCCTAGATTTCCATCTTCCAAAACGTGCTAAGGAATAGCTATTGTTACAACCCAGTCTTCAGCACTGCTGTATGATATCTCAAGAAACCCAAACAATCCCTTCTGCTTGGCTGTAGCATTCACTGTGCACATCCGCATACTAAAGATTCTAAAGCAATTTGCTGTGCCTGCAGTCAGGAGTCTCACTGTGAAATATGAAGGACAGCGTTCGAGTCTGTAAGCCGAGTACCTCTCCCTCTCACACCTGACAAACACACTTACTATTGTTTTTGTTCCAATTAGCTACAAGTCAGCTTAAATCACATCACAGGAGGCAGTGATCTATTTAAATTCAGTGTAAACGCACCACTGCTTGTTTTTCATATCAGACAGAGCTAAATGTGGAGAAATTACTGCCTAGGTGTCCTGGGTTTTGCAATTTAGAATTGATAAAGACACAGTCCACTGGAAGTTAGAGAGAGAGAAATACTGATATTCTGGGCACCAAATCCCTAAATAATTAAAGAATTGACTATCATAGTGTAATGTTCAAAATTCTCTTATCTATCCATGTATCTATGTATCTATTAATTTTGGCTTTGTATGGTATTCTGGCCATAATAATTAAAATTGAAAGCATAACAGAAAAAATAAAAGTATTTAAGCAATTGACTCAAATTACTCTATTATGGTTTACCAGAGTCCAAATTCATCCCCTGCTCCTCATTTATTTGCCTTCTTGGATGCAGGAGTAATGCACTTAATTTGCACTCAAAATCCATGGTCAGACAGGAACAGGGAATGTTGAGAGTTTCGGCTTCTGACCAGAAATGCCATTTTATGGTGTAGCACTTTTGCTTTAGACAAAAGCAAGCAGCTGGTTAGAACTTCACATTGCAAGTCCACTCTCAGTGAGGTGGGGGATCTAGCAGAGAGAAAGGAGATTGATTTCAAGCCCACTGTGTCTGCAGATCTGCTGTAGTTGAAGAAGAGAGAAGCGGTAGGTGTGGATCTGGAGTGGCTTGAGAAGCTACACCTAAGTACTTTTAGTGAAGTCCTTGGACACTTCTAACAATGGGTAAGTATTCAGGACAACAGATTCAAAGAGAATCAGGATGTGAAAACACACACACACACACA
Source organism: Mastomys coucha (assembly GCF_008632895.1). Classification (NCBI taxonomy): domain Eukaryota; kingdom Metazoa; phylum Chordata; class Mammalia; order Rodentia; family Muridae; genus Mastomys; species Mastomys coucha. The sequence goes on along the minus strand of NW_022196896.1, from coordinate 96,812,020 downwards.
CAAGTATGGCATGTACACACACATACTCATACTCATACACATACACAGGTAGATTAAAATCAGTGATAAATGTATATTTAAAACATCTTAATTGTATTTTTCAACCAGTTTGCAGAAACATGAAAGCAATAACTATTGCTTTTTATTCCTTTCATTTGCCTAAGTCTTCAAGTATGACATTGGGAAGGAAGAGGGAATCTCTTTGGAGTCAGTGAGGAAGGGGCTGGTTCCCGTGGCAAAGAACCCTCTTTGGAGAGAGGATTAAAAATCATGCTTATTTGGGAGGAATTAATTTGCTTTACACACCTTTGGGGTTCTATTTAAGCCTATTAAGTTATTACAAACCTTTATTAGACATGAGTTTAAGTGTCATTGGAGAATTTTGGGGAGCTAAGGGCCTAAGGCTAAGAATATTGTTCTCAGGGCAAACACATCAAAAGCTATTTTCTGTGTTAAGCTCAAAGTGTTTGTGGCTTTTTGCAATTTTTTAATTGTTATTCAGCTATGTCTAAAATGTCTATAGATTTTATGAAATAGTTTGCCAATGTTTCAGTTGATGTCATTACTGCATACTTTGTATGTGCTATAAGACATGCAGT
>NW_022196896.1:96806967-96811324 GCF_008632895.1 Mastomys coucha | reverse complement strand
CAAACAAACAACAAAGAATTTAAGATATTCCTGGCACCAGTATCAAGGAGATGCCATCTACAAACATGGCAATGAAGATTCTTATTCCTTTCCAAGAATGTGATAAAGTATTGGTAGTGCCTTCATAAGCAAGGAAATATGATAGTACTGATGCTATCTCATTGCAAATTACAAGCCACATCAATATTTCAGTAATTGAAATCAGGCTTGCTTCCCATTCCAACTATATAGCACATATAAAACCTAAAAGACAATATCTCCATTGAAGCATATCAGATGTCACTATTATTTGTAGTGCTTTTGAACACACCATGTCACAGCTCTCCTGGTCTGTCCTGAGCTCACTCACAATGCTTCAGTCTGCTGTCCCCTCAGTGCTAGATTGAAACTTATATTATGGGGCTGGAGAGGTGGCACAGTGGTTAGGAGCACTGGCTGCTCTTAGGACCTGAGACTGATTCTCAGCATCTACATGACAGTTAACTCCAGTCCCAGGTGATCTGTTGTCATCTTCTGGCCTCTGTGGGCACTGCATGCATGTGGGGCACAGACATGCAAGCATAGCACCCAACACATAAAATAAAAAATAAAGAAAACAATAGCAACATTTACAATTCTGTGACCCTAGGGATGGCTGCCATCTGGACCCTTTCTTCCTCATCGTCTCTTATAATTTACTAGTCTAGATGAGTATTCCTTCCTGATGTCAGGAGGTTTCAAGACAAGGGCAAGAGAAACATCAGAGAGGGAACCAGTTTCCTGGAGATAAGCTTCTCCTTGTTTCTAGAGTCATGTCATTGGTTCAGAACTCTGAATTTGGCCCTAGGTTATAGTAATGTGATGGCTATTCCTGGTTGTCAACTTGACTATATCTGGAATTAACTAAAATCCCAAAATGGAAGGCATACCTATGAAGTAGTTTTGCTTAATTTGAAGTGGGAAGATCCACATCTAATCTGGATATTTGAGGTGGGAAGACATATCCTTAATCTAGATCTTTTGAGGTAGAAAGTTACTTCTAAGGGCCACAAGTTCTGCTAGAAGTCTACATAAGAACACAGAAGAAGGAAGCTTTTGCGCCTTGCCTGCTTACTTTTGCTTTGTTAGCAAGTCCAGTCCTCCAGTCCTTCAGTGAAATATATATATATGTGTGTATATATATATATATATATATCCCTGTATATATTCTATCCCTATGTAGATTCTTAAGTTTTGTTACTCTAGAGAACTGACTAGACGAATTAGTAAACAAATCACTTCATTCTCTGTTGCCAAAGTACCAGATATTTGTTTATTCATCAGAAATAAATCTCCTGATTTGTTTAGTTTGGCACATGGACTTACGGATAGTGGTCATTATTCATCTTCCTGTTTTATTAGCTGTGGCCACAGAGCTAATTTATATCCAATGAGGTGTAGGTGGATGTGTGTATAGTAAGAAAAGAAATACGTGTCTTGTTCCTTCCTCCTTCCCTCAGCAGGAAGCCCAGATATTTTGCATCCTGATCTAATGCAAGCATCTTGGATCATGAGATGACCTCAAGAAAGTCGATAATGGATAGAGGAGCAACAGGATAGAAGGAGAGCAGGCTCTTCTGTTAAAGAGCTGCTCTCGGCTCTGGACTGACTTCCTCTGGCTTGCTCAAATGTAAAAAGAGATACACAGTCCTCAGCTGCACATGATTCTGGGGGATTTTCAAATATTTGCAGATGAGCCTGGAGTCTTACACTGCTCCTCACTGTATAATTAGAGAGTCACTTCAAATGCTCTGAATTCATTAATCTGTTGCCGGCACTTCTTCCAGCACCATTTAGGGATGGGATCTGATCATCTTTTTGCATTTAGTCAAGCGCAACTTAAGAAAATATTACCCACACTAATGACTTTTGGATTTTTTTTTTTAAGTTTTGTTAATTGGAGTTATCTATCTCTTTTATTAGCATACAAAATCAAGACTTAGTCATCATTTTTCAAAATCCTAAAACATAAAAATGAGTGCAATTTAATTGGATGTAATTTTTATACTGTTCATATGATTTCCAGATTATATTGAAAAAAGTCAATCTCAGGGTAGTCAGCTACTTGGTAGGGCGGGCCTTTCCCAAGCTGTGTATTTTTGATTGTTTCATTCTAGCTGTTGCAAAAATGACATGAAAATTCAAAGTTCTAAAATCTACAAATCTAAATGTGATGGTTACTATGAACATCAGTATGACTGGCTGATTAGCCAGTTTGATGTCTTAATCTATCTTATGTTCTTTCCTAAAAGGATTATCTAAGGATGGAAGATTTGAATAGGATGGTATCCCACAGGCTGAGGGCCTGCAGGATTGAATGCCCACTAGCATTGCTAGGTCCCCCCATTTCCTGACAAGCAGGTGTTAATTGCTTTGTCCTGCTACACCTTCCCTGCTATGGTGGACTGATATCTCATAACCCATGAGTTCAAGTCAGTCCTTCCTCCTTTCTGTTGCATTGGCTAGCTACTTTTCACATTGATGAAAAATTTGACTAACCCTCTAGCTATAGGACACATATAGGCAAATGTGCAAAGTGATAGTGAAATATTATACATTCATTAAAATAATGAATACAGCAGTAATGTAGGAAAATATTATGAGAATATATTATCATTTGTCTACTATGAATAGAACTGTAAAGCTATTAGAAGGTTTGTTCTGTCAGATATATAAGTAACAAGATATTGTGTTTGAGAGCTAATCTTGGCTGCCAAATTGACTGAATCTGGAATCCACTGAAATGAAAGCCACTGGGTACGCTTGCGAGGAATTCTCTTTTTCTTTTTCTTTTTCAAGAATTATTTGTTTGTTTGTTTGTTTGTTTATGTGAGTACACTGTTGCTCTCTTCAGACACACCAGAAGAGGGCATCAGATCCCATTACAGATGGTTGTGAGCCACCATGTGGTTGCTGGGAATTGAGCTCAGGACCTCTGGAAGAACAGCCAGTGTTCTTACCCATTGAGCCTTCTCTCCAGCTTCACTAGGAATTTACTTGATCAGATTATTTGAACAAGGAAGACCTAAATGCTGGTAACACCTTCTAGTGACAAACTAGATAAACAAAACAAACAAAACAAAACAAAAGCATGGCAGAAGAAAACTTTCCTTTTTGACTTCTTACCTTCACTCTTGCTAGCAAATTAATCGATTCAGTGGCTAAGACATTCCTTCACCAGTATTAGGACCAACAGCTATGGAATCACAACACAGATTAAAAGACTAGCAGCTCTTCAGAGGTCTTCCATGCCTTTAATGCCAGATTGGCACTACAGGGATATCCAGCCTCACAAATGACCAATGATTGGATTCCCACATTCTTTACTATGAGACAGGCATTGTTGGACTACCTGGGCCACATTGTACATGGTGATTTAATGAATAGAATATATATTCTATCAGTTATGTTCCTCTAGAGAATCTGACTAATACAGAATGATAAGAAAGTAAGCTTGAGATGACCTCACTTGGACACAGAATTAATGGAAGCAGATATCTATTTGCTAATGTTTGGATGTAGATCACTGCCTAAAGGCCCATGTATTAGATGGTCCTCAGCTTAGCCGATTTGGAAAGATGTGACACTTGTGAAAGGTGGGGTTTGGTATGAGGCTTTAGGGCATTGAAGATGTGTCCTCAAATAGGAGTGTGCGACACCTTTTTAAAAATGTCTTGGCCATCCAGAGTTGAAGAGATTGTGCTGTGACATCCAGTGTAATGTTTTGCTTTGCCACAGGCCAAAGTGAACAGGACCAGATGGCCAGGACTAAAAACCCCCAAAGCCATGAGACCAAATAAAACTTTCCTTTTTACTTTAGTTGTTTTGTGGTAGCAGTCGGATGCTAAGCAACACATGCATGATTCTTAGACTGTTCTACATGATCATGGTTATTGGCAGCAATCAGACAGTGGGCCTGAGCCAGGAAACAACCCCATGATTTTTTTTTATTAGATGTTTTCTTTCTTTACAGTATCTCCTTTCCCAGGTTCCCCTCCAAAAAATAAATAAATAAATAAAATAAAAAAGCAAAAACTAAAACAAATTCCAGTTCCTTCCCCCCCTACCCCTGCTTGCTGGCCCTGGCATTCCCCTACACTGGAGCATAGAACCTTTACAGGGCCAAAGGCCTCTCCTCCCATTGATGACCCTCTAAGCCCTTCCTCTACTATACATATGCTGCTGGAGCCATTAGTCCCACCATGTGTACTCTTTGGTTGGTATTTTAGTCCCTGGGAGCTCTGAGGGTACTAGTTAGTTCATATTGTTCATCCTAAGGGGCTGCAAATCCTTCAGCTCCTTGGGTTCTTTCTCTAGCTCCTTCATTGGGGACCCTGTG
>NW_022196896.1:96786471-96805843 GCF_008632895.1 Mastomys coucha | reverse complement strand
TTAATAGGGCTATTTGTTTCTCTGGAGTCTAACTTCTTGAGTTCTTTGTATATATTGGATATTAGCCCAACCCCATGATTTTTGTGCAAACAGTTGATTTGTCTGAAACCAACATGCCCCATTTTGGTGATACTTGTCAACAATTCCAAACTTAATGAGGGGGCTACATGAGAGATTTAAAATATATTTCTTATAGTTAGGTGATATAGTAGACCCATATCTGGCTGATGCTTGGGAAAGCTAAAGCACCATATTAATTAGCAGCTGGAAAGTAATGCAGGTGAAGGGTTAACCAAGTCTTGCTGCAGACTGGTACAGAGGGGTGTGACCATTCCTGTCTGTACAGCTGTGAGGTTCCTGAGATGGAAAACTACCATGGAGTTTTGGGTAGTCTTGTTCAGTAGTGCTATTTAGAATGCTTCTGTCCCTTTTAACTCTGCTTGCTTCTCATGCTGAAGTTAGAGGAGAGGATAGTTAACATTAAATCAGATTTAGTGCTTCAATCAAGATATTAAGTTAGCTTAATTAACCAGGGGAAATATCTTCGTGCCTAAAGTCTTATCTGAATTTCCATTTCAAGGTGATACAAAGTGAGGCCCACTGAAGAAGTTTTTAAGAAGGCCAGGGTAAAAAACAAAGCCAGATTCTTTCATAATCTGTGCTGTTGTTAGTCATTAAACCAGTTATAAAAATTGTCTTTTGAAACAGCTGCTTATAGTTACAAAATGTTCCCTCCATAGTCCAGCTGCTTTATTGAATGGTGACTGAAGCTCAAAGGAAGATGGGGCTTCCATTATATAGTCAACATAACCAAGGCTTTGTAAGGCAGCTTAGGTGCAAACCCGTTAATGCCATTCACTACTTATATGACCTTAGAGACGACACTTAGTATATTTAAGTCTCAGAGTCTTGAACTCAGAAAGGGTCATAGCAATCACTGGTGCCTAAGAAGATTTGGGAAGCTTAAGTGAATTCTTTTGTAAAGTAGTCAGTATTCTACATGTGTTGGTTCTTATTTTTGTATGTCTTAAGGATGGCTGAGAAATGAGGCAGGTATCCCATATTTCCAGCGTTTGCATTCACATAAACAAAGGAGGTCATTCCTTCTCTTATCTCTGTGTTTCTGTATCCACCTTTCCTCTTCTCTCTCCAACCCTTTCACCTTTGTATACTTCTCTTTCCTGCCCTTCTTCCTCCTTTCTTCTTCTCTTTCTACTTTTATGCTATAGATGAATTTTTACATCTAATCTTTACAAAAAGGGTTACAAAATTGTGACACAGGTTAGTACCAGAGAAACAAGTCCACACTAGAGTTGGACCAAGGATGACCACTGTCCATTTGTAAGGGTTGTTGGCCATAGGGATGCACAGATATGGCTTTCAGGAAACTGATGGTTGGAAGGAGGATGGCAGATCCTGGCTTCTCCATTGTCATTGTTTATAGTCTCTTTGAGCGAGCTGAGTGGTTATACTAATGATAGGTTTTATCAATTGAAGTATATCCCTTTTCATTTTAACAAGTGCAAGACAAATCAACACTGAAACTTCCCCTCACTTTAGATCTTTAGATGTTATCTTGGGATAAGAATGAGTCTTCCTCCCAGAAAACCTTAGATTCCTCAATACCTTTGGATGTAAAAAGACCACATTCATTTTTGACACCTAACATAGTGACAAAATAAAGGCTTCAATCTAGCGCTTTCCACACCAATAATAATGACAAAATACTAAAATTCATCTATAGCCTAACAGTAGAAAGAGCATAAGAAAGGAGGGGGAAGGGGCAGAAAGAAGAGAAGGATACGAAGGGGAAAGAGTTGGAGAGAGGAGAGGAGTGAGAAGAGAAGTGGGTACAGAAACACACAGGAAGGGTAAGAGAAGGAGAGAGAGAGGGAGAGAGAGAGAGAGAGACAGAGAGACAGAGAGACAGAGACAGAGAGACTTATTTCATCTAAATGTAGGGAGGTACTGAATAAATATAATTATTGGATACAAGAAGGCCAACTTCAGGTTTTAATCACTATTTCTCCACTACCTACTAATTTGCTCTTCAGGGCCTGCTGTCATCCAGCTTTTGCTTGGGTAGCATTAACTCACCAGTTGGGTAACTGCAGGCAATCTTTTCAGTTTATGCCTGTGGAGCGTTAGAGCATGAGAGGCTGAGGAAATTAAATGCATTATGTCCAAAACCTTTCCTTTTCATTAGTATTTGGCACTGATGCCCTGATCTGTAACCTAATGAGCATTTCTGTAACATTATACTATGTGGAGATTAGTATTTTGGCTAAAATGTTAAAATTCATTGTGTATACCTCACAGTGGGCACTAATAACGAGGCAAGCTAGCAGGTTGAACATATACACATTTGTTATGGATATATACCATAGAGACATTGATTTGAACGATTCAACCATCCTTTGCATACCAAACCACTTTGGATATTGACTGCAGTTTATTTTCTTTAATCTACAAAGACATTAGCTGCCACGGAGAATGCTGCTTCCTCTGAGTTTGGGAATAATCATCACACTAAGAAAGTGAGACAGGCAGAGTTATGTCCTTGGTAATATATGAGGAAATGAGGAACTTCTTGAGACAGAAATGGGTGTGTGTAGAGAGGGGCAGAAATAAGAAAACCATACACATTTAAATGCTCTATTTCCACGCATTCTATGAACAATATTGTCACTGCTTTGGGTCTGAAAACACAGACTGGTCTTCCTGGTTTGGGATGAATGCTCAGGAGATCCACACACAACCTTCTCTTTGGTAACTCCAATGGAATCTTGGGAAAATCACTTTGTAACCTGTTAACTTCTGCAAAGGGTCGTTGTCCCTGTCAGCCATCACAAAGCCTGCAGTTTGGTCTGTGGTTAACCCAAATACATTTCACATTTTGTTTTCTAGTTAACATTTGATAGTTTCACCTGAAATCAGATTTTAAACTTTCCATTCAATAACCAGAAGGACTAATACCAACCTGACATTTTTACATGTTAACATGGGCAGGAGCAGGCAGTGGCTCCATTCAGCTGTGCTGAGGTTGTGGGGTTTTTTTATATTTTATTTTATTTTATTTTATTTTATTTTATTTTATTTTATTTTCACTTTCCACTGTACTCCCTTCCCCAATAACAAAACTGAATAGCTTCTTTTATTTAGGCTTACATATATGTAAATTTTTGTTCACCAGGAATATATTTTAGTACCTATGTTTTTAATCCAATGTGAGGAAAGCCAAATGTCCAAGATAGGCACAGATTTCAGAATCATATGGGAAGGTTGCATTTTCTTCTAAACAGAAGACAATCCCTTGGCTTTATATTGCTAACAAATGGAGCCATGTTGAAGGAATCCAAGACTTATACTCACTTATGTTACTCCTTAGCCAGTGTAGCATGTGTATTGGTCTTTCTTGATCCATTTGGGGAAAGATGTAATTTCTACAAACTCTTGAAGAAATTTCCTAACAGATGTCTTATTTTAATGTTCCAGGATGTACAACAGTGAGTGATAACTTTGAGAAGATATCTGGGTCCAATAGCCACAAGAAGGACATTTTCCAGGTGTAACATGAAGCTTTCCAAAGGAAAGGCTTTGATGCAAGGTAAGCTCCATGCTGAACAGTTATAAGTGACTTTCATCAAGTTAGGGCTACCGGAGGCCATGGTGCAACCAAGAGAACAGTCCCTCTAATGCAGATTCCCACTTTCCCCTTGAAACTCAGCAATCCAAAGATTCCAGTTAACCTTAGAGACTTGAGCAGGGTAGGAAGCTGGGAGAAGCAAGCCCAAGATAAATGGCATCTAATACCTTTTTTTTAAAAATAATAGGCACAATAAATTATTAGCCCTTACTATGTGCCAGGTGCTATGTGAAGCATTTTACACGTGCTATCTCATTTAATTTTGTAATTGCTTTATGAAGAACAGGTTATTTTCTCTGGTTCACACAGGGAGTCTAAGTTGCTAGGAGGATGACAAGCTGGCTCAAGGTCATCCAGGTTGCACCAGAGAGCCATTCTCTCAATTGGCATAAGCCCCACTCAAAACCCCTTCAATGTGTTTATTATGGCCTAGATGATTTGGAGAAGAAATACCAGGAAACAAAAGAGGTGGTTTACTTATGCAATATTGGGATTCATTCTCCTTATTAAATACATTTATATTTTTTGAATATATAAGGTTTCCATTCAGCAAAACCCTTATATATACAGTTAATGCTGCAACAAAGCTGGGGAGCAGGTGGGAGTGGGACCTGTTAGCTTATGTTGAAATTGAGAAAAATCAAGCCCCTATATTGACCACAGTCAATGATGTCACCTCCACTTTCTCTGTGTTGCTGCTTTCTTTTGGGGCTTAAGTTGGATGATGACCACCTGCATATGAAAGATACTCTTGTAGACAGAAAAATCACATGCTTTCAATGATCGTAAACGACTTGACTTACTTCTTTCTCTTTTCTTTCAGTGTTGCTATGTAGATCATGATTTAGAGGTATTCCTGGAACTTAGGAAATAAGGACTCATCAATCTGTTCCAATCTGCACACCCTATCTTTCATGTAGAACACTGTCAGACCTGGCATGACATCTTGGAGAGCTATCGGTGATGATGAAGTTCTTTCCGCACAGAATCAGGGAATCTGTAATTGATCATCTCACCTAGACATGAGCTAATGAGATCCGGATGATAGCTGAACGTTGCTTAGGTCTGTAGATACAGCCGACCCTGCTGACCCACGTTGTATTTTACTGAGGTTATGAGAGATAAGGAAAGTGGCTACAGACAGATTAGCTTTAGCTTTTTAAATTTCTTCTAATCCACCTAAACGATGAAGCTCATTCAGCACCTCCCTCTTGGTGGTGTTTGAGTATGTTATGCTACCTCCTCAGAAAACTAGGTTGGAATTTTGTTAGTGCGTGGAGAGATGGTAGGAGTTTTAATATGTAGGTGAGTAGGTCATTAAGAGAGACTAACAATGTTTAATGGGACTGAATAATTTACTGTGAGAAACTCAAGAGATCTCAGACTATCAACTATACCTCTCTATGCATACACTTCTGTATATTCTACATGGGTTTACCAAAAAGTGGTAGAAAATTATATTTCTCAAAATAGGTTTCATGAAGTGTTAATAGGTTTTTTTTTGGAGGGGGAATAAATTTTAAGCACTATTTCCCCACTCTAAAACAATTTTATTATCCATACAATTATAATTGTAACTACTAAGTTGTGTTGACATAAGAAACCAGACCAGGAAAAGGGTTATCATTATGGGATTTTGGTGTAGGATGTGTCAGATAGTTCTTTGCATTCCTTTAAAACTGCATATACTGGGAGAACAGTTCCATGTCTCCCACTCTAATCACACAGCTCCGTTTGATTCTGCATAAAAGTAAAATATCCCCTCTTGGCCCAGTCTATTAAAGATCTACTCTAGGCAATCCACCATGTTTTCCTACATTGGACTCAATAAGGATGTAGAAGAGTACAAAATACAGAATACCACTACATCATCGAACCTCCTGTTGGTTACAAATTCAATATGTTAGACTTTTAATAGATGAATAGTCTGGGTCTTAGAATCTCAGCCTTCAAGAGGGCCATTTACCAGTAAAGAAAAACCTGTTTAGGCCTTAACATAACTAACAATGAGCTACAGTTGTTTTAAACCTCTTGGAACTTAGGATTTATCTGCTGGAGCAGCTTAACTACACCTCACATTGAATTACTGCATAGATAATACACTAAGCATGTTTCCTAGCATTTTGGTTTGCATCTATGATTACTGTTTCTTTCTTTGTCTTTGGTATTATCTATTGGGACATGAGTCAAAGTGGCTCACTTTTGTACTAGTTTTTAAGCAGTCTGTTTCATTTCAATGTTGTTAGGAATTTTCACTTGGTATTGTTGCCTGTTTATGGGTGATTACCAAATGGTAGTCTTTAATTATTTACAAAAATATGTTAAATAGAAATTTCCAAAAAGAAATTTCAAGATAGGTTGTTTGAAAGTTATCATTGAAAACAAAAGAAAGCAAAAGCTTTGGGATTCAAAAATACTACTTACTTATGAAGTGTGTCACTTAACTTCAAGTCTATTTATAGCCTAAACATTATTATGCTGAAAAAGCTTGCCTACTTTCAGGCCCCTGAGAAGTGTGAAGTGCTTCCTGATTCACTGGAAAAATGTATCAGTTCTAAGCTCTGTGTAAAGAACTGAACTAGAAAGTTCTACGTTCACAACAGCTAACTGAGGACAGCAAGTGTTGGAGTCACACTCCATTTTATTACCATGGTCACCCAGAATGCCCATTGATTTGGGCTGGGACTTGTGAGCTCTGTCTTTTCAGCCTATTTTCTGTTCTTGGTTAACTGTGCCTTTAACAAGATCTTTGGATTGAAAGGTGGTTTTCAACCATCATGTATGGTGGACACACAGAAGCATGATCATGGTATATTTATATTCAAAGACTGACTAGTTTTAAATCAATCTTTATGTACTTGTTACTGTGATGCATCTATATTTTTGTTCATGTACAGAGATTTTGTTTGAATGTGTTTGTGTGGCTGTGATATATTTATATATATCATGTATGGGGTGAATGTGTGTGTGTAGGTGTACATGTGTTCATGTGGAGATAGAGGTCAATATTGGGTATCTTCCTCAATCATTCTCCTCATTAATTTTATTAAAATTGTAGAAAAATCACATTTTAAAATTTTTATTTATTTGGAGGAAAGGACATGTGAAGGTCAGAGGATAATTTGTTCAATTTGTTGGTGTCTCTTCTCTCCGTTTGCCATGTGGGTTCCAAGGAGCCAGTTCAGGTTGTCAAATTTTGAAGCAAGTGTTGTTACCTGCTAAACTATCATCCTGGCTCATTCAACTAATGCTTTAAGACATGGCTCCTCAGTGAATCTAGAGCCCATCAAAATTGCTAGCCTAAGTGTTTACTAAGCCCCAGGAATCCTTTTTCTTCCCATTTCCCCCAGCACTGGGTACAGATGTATACAGCTATTTCTACTTTTTACATAGACATTTGGGATTCAAATTTGTATTCTCATGCTTGCACAGCAATTAGTTTACTCACTGAGCAATCTCCTCATCTCCTACACAGAGTTTTTAAGATAATAACTATTTATACTTTCTTCCCAATTCCTGCTGTTTTCCACTTCCCTCACTGACTGTAACATTGTTTGTTCTCTTGAGAGAATCACACTCTCACTACCATATGATTGCAGTATCATTGACTCTGTTCCCAGTTCAGGAAGTATAATGTGGACGAGCCTGGCCAGCTGAACATTACAGCTCTTAGCCAGGAGGACTAGTTCAGGTGATGGCTTATTCTTACTTCAAGCCAATGTAGAAGGAAGCCTAGAGCTCTGCAAACTATCACCATGCAAATTATATCACCATGATGGAGCGCAAAAGACAACCAGTAAAAGAAATGCAGAAGAAAGAAATCAGCTTTTCTCTGGTTGTCAAGGTTTTGTGAGGCATAAAGTGAGGTGTGCTTGGTTTTCCAGAAACATAAGAATTTTGGACTTTGGTTAATTAGAACTGTGGTTCCTGTCACTTTTAATTGGGTACTCTCTAATATGACTAGAGAAAATGAGGAAACTGAAAAAGTGTGGAGAGCATAATCTAATTGTCATAAAAGTTACATCATTCTGTGAATTTGTTCTAGAACTCCAAGTTCTCATTTGAATTTTTTTCTTTTGTTGATGTAGTTTGTCAGTGAGATGTTATATCCAGGTATTGTGTTCATAGAGTGTGCATTGACTAAAAATATGGGCTTTGGATAGAAAATCATAGCGAACACCTGTGCTGCAACTTTCTAGCCATGTATTGAGAAGAAAGTAATTTTCTCTGCTTGAGTATCTTCTGTGAATGGACTATTGTGAAGATGCAATTAGACTACATATGTAACATGACTAATATAGCTTCTTAATAGATATTTGTTTCACAGGCAAAATTATTTTTATAAAAGCCTTAACTTTCATACAATCTATATACCATACAGTACACAAACAATTAAACCTTACCCATTCTGTCTGTGCCCTTTGATTGATTGATTAGTCGACTCATTCATCTCACATCACCATCCAGTGAGTTTCTTTGAATAACCTACTTTTCCATTTAAATTGCACACCATCATAGACAGAGCAGGTGCAGAATAAGGGTCCTGCTTGATCAAAGGCATCATGGTTTACACTTTGAAAATATTCTCTTTCCAGCAGTGTTTAGGTAGGCAGTGCATAGGAAACCTGCATAATGTCATCTTCAGAAGTTATGGTGATTACTGACATATTCTTAAGTATAATAAAATTTATTGAAAAAGTATTGATTGCCTTTTAAGAGTAGTTTAAACTCACTGGGAGGAGATATATTGCAATGAGGAGGATACATCTCATAACACTACATATTTGAGCTTAATTTTGACATGGTTTAATCTACTCATGGAATGATTGTGCATCCATCCTATCACACCCCCTTGTTCTTTGACCAGGTGCACACTTCTTTAATTTTCTATGCATAATCTTTTATTGGACTCTAGGTAGTCTGGATCTTGAGGATCAGAAACAACATGAAGATATCAGTATTTTCAAGTCCTGAGACCTAAAGGAACAAGTCACAGACGCTATCATTTGGAATTAGATTTTTTTTTCTAATTGGTGTTTTCAGTGTGAACTTGTATATGAGTTAGCACTTGGACGGACAGAGGAAAGAGGGAAGAGAAGTGAGAAACGGCAAGTGCTGTGGACGGGAGGAGAAAGAGGAAAAGGAATTCACAGATCAACTCAAATAAACTTTCCCCCTTCATGCCTTATTTCCTAGGATCTAATCTTAAAACCTTAATTCTTAATTCCCTAAATTAAAACCTTCTATCAGGTCTTTGTTTCTTTCCATGGGATTGGGTGTTAAAAAATTATCACAAATACTTGTTCACTGTGCAAATTCCCAATATTATATAAACCTTCCATATAGCCAGACACAAATCAGAAGCTATTAAACACTGACTAAATTACAATTACATGAAATGATTCTTTGTGGGTATGCTGAAAGAAGTAGACAGCCACCTCAGATATTCTACAACAGAGAAGGCATAGGGCCAATAGATTTTCCCATATTATTACCTGTGACTAACTTTGTATACTACAGCCAGAGTGACTTAACACTACTTACTTTTTCTCCCTCTAGACACTATTTTGAAAAATTTCCCTTGAACTTTTTTGGTGCGTACTTCAATGAAGTCATTGCCTCTTTTTGTTTGTTTTCTTTGCTGGACTCCTATTATGCCTGGAAATTTCTTAAAAGTAGAGATTAAACCTTGTTTTTCTGGTAGTTAGCACAATATCTGGGACATATTATTTAACAAATCGGCTCATGAAGGAAGGAAGGCAATGCATAACTTGTTAATCTGTATTAAGCATAAGAATTATGCTTTAATTCATTATGTTATGACATATTTACCACAACAATAACAAAATATATTCCATAAAAGGTATAAATGATAGAAAGAAACTGTCATCATTCCATCACCAAGATTTACCATCTCTTCTCCCAAGAAGCAATTTGAAATTTTTTCACCCTCAAAGATGGACTTGAAAACAATGTTTCCCCAAACCTGTGGACACACTTTTTCTTCCACTTTTTCTTTTTCCTTTTTAGTGCAAATGTTAAGATTCTAACCACATATTTTTATTTGTAATTACACAAGTATTTGCAAATTCAAAACTAACCCTAAGAGTTATTTGATTGGCATTCAACCCCCCAGCAACATGTAAAAACAAATTAAATTTATAAAATTCTTGTCATAGAACTGTACAAGCAACCCTGTTAGGTGGAAACAGACCAGAAAGTACTGATGGATGTCACACAGAGTACATATTTACTTAGTTAAAAATCGGGGTTCCTAAGAGTGAGCAAAGCTAGTTTCCATTTCTGGTTTTTCTGCTGGAGACCTTTGAACAGCTCACTGTCACCTTTCCTTTTTAAATTTTTTTCTCTTCAAGTACAAAATAAAGTATCTACAATAAATGGTTTGAAGGTTCCCTTTCAGCTTTAAAATCCTATTTTTTTATGATCTCTAATTTTATCTAGGGAGAAATTGGGAAAGTAATTTATTCATATAGTCTGTAGTCCAGTTCTTTTCTTGAAATACACCTATTCTGTAATGTGACTGTGCTTAAAGTCACATGAGCACGCTAATATTTTGCACATCTTATTTTTTTTTTCTCCGCAGGCTTACGTGTCATAGCACCCTGGCTTTTTCCCACTCTACACATTTTTTTTTTATAAACTTTATAAAATCAAACTCTCTTTAAAAGCATCAAAGTCTCTTCTTGTAATGAGGCTGGTTCTAAGTTCTTTGGATGCCGGGAGAATGCTGAGATGTGGGGAAAATCATTTCCATTTCTGTTCTTTACAGCCACACTATAAAGAAAAATAATCATATCATAAGTATTCATTTGTAGAGCTATGATTCTTTCTTAGTCCCTTCTTCAACAGAACTGAAATAGCCTTAAGTTTACATTTTGCTTCAGTGCAGGAAATTTTAAATAGCTGAGCAAAATAAAAAGAGGTTCCAGAAAATTCATTACTTTGTCCAAATGACTTTCAAGGTGCTATTTTACTTCTAGCAATGCCTAAGGGGATATATAGATCTTAAATACCGTATAGATTTTTCTTAACTATAGCATAACCATGATGTTGTAAAAAGCTATCAGCAAGGAGGTATAGCTCCAAAGTTACTCAGCTTCTTTTTTAATGCTAACCATCCTGGTTAGCAGGATGGATCGCATTAGAGATGCTTAGTCATTCTTGAATATTTCATATACTAATCAACAAAATATACAACAATATGGAATGTTATTTGCTTTACAACACTTTATGTTTTATTATATCCAGTTCAGTAGTAAGATCTAATTATTTCATGTTTTTTAAAGATACTGTAACTATAATCCTGTAAATAAAATACAAATTTTATTTATAGTCCCCAAAATATCAAGTGCTTATCTATTCAAACCACCTAAGCCAAGATGTGAGATTAAGTGACTCTCATACCATATGATTTCGGCTAGTACATTTAAGTAAAAACTGACTGGGAAACTTTAATGCAGATTAAATTGGTGATATTATTTTATTACAAAGTTTGTCTGTTCAACATTGCTGAGAGAGAGATCACAAGCCAGCAGGAAATAAAATGTCCAACCGTTTTGTTCTTAGGTCAGCAATCAAGTGCAATATTTGGTGTTCTGTCAAATGAGCCATTTTCTCCCTCTCTTAATGCCCAAGTCTCTCAGACTGCATTCTTTTTAACTGCAGGCTCTTAGTTTCAGGTTTTGGCATGAAGTTGAGTGATAAACGTAATCACTTTATATTCCTTCAATTTTATCACTTTTGTTCTTGCAATATAAATTTTCTTTTCCTGCTGATCTGTAGAAAATCTTTTGTGAAAGTCTACCAGTGAGCCAAATTCTTTAAGGTAGTAAATTACAAATGTTTTAATGTCCTTAGCTGGGACACATAATTAGAAAATCCATTATTAAATGTCCTATTTCTATTTTTATGATAAATAATAACCATAGTGCTACAAAACATAGTACTTAAAATATTAAAAATATAGATTCAAAAGCTATGTTAATAATTTATTAGGTCTCTGGCACAGCATTTCAAAACATTAACCCCAACCTTCCTTATTTACTTAAATGGTAAAAAGAAAGATGTGAAACCTTATTCCATGCTATAGTATTAAGGAAGAGAAATAGTTTAGAACAATTTAGTGGTGAAAACATAAGTGGTGCTCAATACTTACTGAGTGGCTACCCTCTGGTGGTTATTTTGGAGGAAGATGAATGTTTAAATTTGGCTAGCTATGAATTTCCCCTTAGAAACTATGAAATATAAGGAACAAGGGCTTCTATGTCAGTGCACATCAGGCAAAGGACAGTGAATCCTCACAGAAGGGAAGTGAAGGAATTCCTATGAGTTCTCCATATTTCTGCCTTGAGAGTTTCTAGATCATAGCATTGGTAGGGAAACTCAGGTGACTCACAAAGTTGAAAAAATGGGGCTGAGATTTGGAGATAAGATTACTAAAACCTAGTGAAGACACTACTTTTCGCACACAGACACACACACACACACAGACACACACAGACACAGAGAGAGAGAGAGAGAGAGAGAAAGAGAGAGAGAGAGAGAGAGAGAGAATGAAAGCTAAAGTATTCGATGTGATATTTATTGATCAGCATGTTTGCTTGAGGGAATTTCTTATTTCTTGGGGGTAAGAAGCTGCTGGAGAATAAAATGACCCAGGGAAACTGCATTATGTACATAAAGTATCAACAACACTACTTGAAAGATGTTAGGCAGTAGGAAATAATTGTCATAGACTGAGTATTGTTCTGGTCTTGCTCAACAAATCTTATAAGCCAGGTTTAAAAAGATCAATGTTTTTTTCAAGCATCTGGTCCTACAAAATATATTTACAGATAACCAGAAACTCTTATTTAAAAAAAAAAAGTGTATAGTAAGCTGGGCAGTGTTGGCACACACCTTTAATCCCAGCACTTGGGAGGCAGAGGCAGGCAGCTTTCTGAGTTCAAGGCCAGCCTGGTCTATAGAGTGAGTTCCAGGACAGCCAGGGCTAAACAGAGAAAACCTGTCTCGAAAAACCAAGAAAAAAAAGTGTGTAGTATTTGTAATGTCTCAATTCCCAGTTACCAATTGTGCCAAGAAGCATAGCTACATGACTAAGTGCAAGAAAATAGAGAAATTGAGCTCTCCATGAAAAATATACGGAGCTTAAAAAGATGTCAGGATACACTGTCAGAAATGTTTAAAACAGGTGTAAATGTGTCAATGCTCTTTTATATTGATAGATCTTAAGTATAAACAAGAAAGACACTTAGAATACAAATATCACCTATAGAGGAAAACCAGTGAAATATGCTAGAAATGATTGGCAGAACACATGTTGCAGAAGAATAGTGAGCTAGAAAAGCAAATAGCAGATTCTCTACAAAATGAGAAACAGAATCATGAGCCACAAGGACAACTTTCAAACATTCCTTCGTGGAAAGCTAAAATATTTGAATAAATAGGTTTCTTGGAAAGTGTGAAACTTTAGGTCTAAAAGCTAAGGAAACAGTAAACCAACAGCAGACACTTTCTTGAGGCACACAAACAGGAATAATAATAATGTAAAAACCCTTTAGAGCACATGGATAAAAGTATTGTGAATTTATTGGAACAAAGATGGCAGTTGGCATTTTGTATAAATAAAATCTATAAATAAGATGGAAGGAGAATACCATCTTCAAAATATTGGAAAAAATCATCACAAATAACCCAACACTACAAACCAGTTCTCTTTGAAGTCTCAAAATTAAAACTTTTAGAAATGAAAATGGCGTAATGAATCTGACCGTCATTTTTTACTACAAGAAATAATAAAATAAAGAACTCCAGCAGAAGAACTAGTGTAGTGTAGATGGGAATGTTGGCTTACAGTACAGAAGGTGTTTAAAAATTAAGCCTTGGATGCATGCTTGACTTCTTGGTACTCCTGGTTATGAGATCTTTTACTTCAGAGACAAAATAATACTACTACTGAAAAGTAAAATGTCATAAAGATATAAATGAATTCTATGACAGCCTTGATTCTGGCTCCTCATAGATTATGACACTACATGTGAGGAAGAGTAAGTAATGCCTAAAATGTAAGTTGGAAAAGTTAAAAGTACATTTGAAACTCCAAAATCAATCATTAAAATAACCAAATAAATAATTGCTGCTTAATATCTAAATGTTGACAAAAAGAATTTAATATTAGATTTATCTGAAAGAAGGAACAAAGAGGAGAAATGGGGGAAAGGAGGGATAAACATAGAAGTAAAAGATTTAATTTTTTATTAGATATTTTCTTTATTTACATGTCATATGATATCTCCTTTCCCAGTCTCCCCTCCAAAAAGAAATAATAAAATGAAAAACAAAAACAAAACAAAACCCCTGTTCCCTCCCCCCTCCCCCTGCTCACCAATCCACCCTCTCCTGCTCACTGGCCCTGCCATTCCCCTACACTGGGGCATAGAGCCTTCACAGGGCCAAGGGCCTCTCCTCCCATTGATGACCGGCTTGGCTATCCTCTGCTATACACATGCTGCTGGAGCCATTAAATTTAACTGTATCAATAAGTACACCAAATACAAATGTAGTTGTATCACAATTGCAAAGCAGAGCTAAATGGATCATGTTTAAAGGATTGAACTATATATGGAATCTACAGGAAAATAACTTCAAACACACACACACCTGTACACCGTTATTATTCAGGTTTATAGAAGAAGATGATGATCATGGCATTGTAGGAAAATGAGTGGAACTACTGATCATCATTTTTAAGTGAAAAAAGTCAGACTTAAAAAGGTAAGTATCATCTCTTTTCATATGATAACATTCACAGAGAAAACTAAGTTCTAACAATTACCATTGGTAAATTCTATAAAATAATTTATGACTAGTGCCAGTTCTACAAAACTCTTTAGAAAGTAGAAAAGGAGGAAATACTCTCATAGTTAATTATATATGAGTCAGCAATACCTTAATATTCAAAACTGGGAAAACCATAAACAGTAAGAATACAGAGTAATATGAATATAATATTTGTAATATTGGTTGATAGGATCTAGGAAAATTATAAGCAAATTAAATACAACTATAAAAATTATGACTAAGTGCAGTTTACATCTTGAATGCAATCTTGACTTAAAATTTGAGAATAATAAAATCATTATATTAATTAAAAAACATATATGACTATTTTAATGAAAAAAGTACTCATAAAAACCATCTCTAGGTAAATGAACTCATCTGGGAAATCTTAACTTCTGGCATCAGAATGTTTCAAAGATGTCCTGTTTACTGCTCTAGCCGTCACTGTAATGCTTCGACACATATAAGAAGCCCTAGCAAGTGCAATGAATAAAAGAACAGATCTCCAGGTGGGTGTGGAGGCAATGGATCTATAATCATAGGCAACATGTAGAAAATAAAATAAGATCTACAAGTTAAGCCCACTGGATTCAGGAATTCAGTTTAGAAGTATTTTAGGACCTATTACTAGCACATTAATATCAATTTAATATACCAGCAGCAAATGTTAAAAATGCATATTTAGAAAGATTAAAGGGAGTGGGGGAGGGGATAGCATTGTGGAGGACAGAAGTGCAATGTAGGGATAAATAACACCAAAGACCTTAAAAAAAAAAAAGCCACATACGAACGTACCTACAAGAGAAGCTTCCTTGATCTATATACATTTATAAAAGTAGTTTAAGATTAAATGGTGTTGTCTTATAATGGGGGAACAACAGCCACATGGGACCAACTGAGAACTCTAGCACCGGCAGCTGGCTTACCTCTTTCAGAGTTGATACTGCTATTGTGCTTAGTCACTCCCTAGAAGTTGATAGGAAGACCCCATTTTGGAAGATGCCACATCCCTGAGTCATAAACATGGAGAAATCAAGTGGGTCCTGGCCTAGAAGTTTCTTTTCATTCCTAGCGGATAGCTTTCATGGTGCTAGAAGGGCTATGTGTGACACTGGAAGAGAAAAGCAGTCATTAGTGTCACCCAGTTGTGAACCTTGCAAGGCACAATAACAATCTGCCTATGTGCCTGCTGGTGAAATAGTGGCATGGCAATTATAGGATCACCATAGACTCTCTGATCTGATTTAATGTATGCTCCACAAGATAGAACATATACGTGGCAGTGGCATTGTTAATAAAGTCAAGAACTTGTGGCTGGATAAGTCATACGCCCTACAGGAAGATCCACTCCTTATCTGCTAAATAGATATATCAATATAATAGTTCCTAATAGCTTATTGCTATACCGTAGATAACAAACCACACCACTCAACCATCATCAAAGGAGCTTTTTGTTGTTGTTGTTGACAACAATTAATACAGAGACCAATAAGTAGTCTATGTGGTCAAGAGGCTTTTGAATACTAGCTCTAAATGGGATATCAATATGGGACATCTGTATTAGATTCTTCCCCTCGAGGCTCAGGAATCTTCCTAGACAAGGGGAGACATTGTAAGAGCCATAGATGGTGGATGACATAGAAAACAGTCTTTTCTAGATACAAATAGGGCACATATGAACGTATAGCAATCGTGAAGTATATACAAGTCCTGTTCAAGTTCAAGCCAGACAAAGTCCTCGTATGAGCAGGGGAGGTAAGCACATAGGTAAGGGAGATAAATACCCTTAGGTTAAGAACTATTGGTGTTTGATAGGTGTTGGGGAAGGCAGAGTCAGTTTTCTTTAAAGGTGTGGCCTCTCAGACATTAACCATTCTCCAAGTCAGCCCCCAAACCAAGGAGTAGTTGACCAACAAAATCTTTACTTGAATTTAAAGAGGGGAAAGTAACTGAAGTTGAGTTGGTGGGAAGGTAGGCAGATTTGGGAGAAATTGTTAGAGAAGGTGAATATGATCGGAATATTTGGTATGAAATTCTCAAATAATTAATACTAATATTTTAAAAATGTATAGCAGTGATAATAGCATTAAAGACAAAACACTTTAAGATAAAATGGACCATAGATGCAAAAGCCTTATTTACTGAAACTTTGGGATAAAATAGATAACAAAACAGTGCTGAGAGAAAAAAATGAAAGAACTATATAAATGAAGAGAAATACCATTTTCACAAATACAAAGATTGGGCACTGCTAAGACAGATAGAGTAAATGAAAGTTTCCAATATGCTTTTATTTTTTGGAGGATAGAAATGAAAAAGAGGTTCTAAAATTTGTATGTAAATTCAAATACCTATAATAGCCAAAACAACTTCAGATGAGTACATTATAGTGTTCTGAAAGATTTGCAAAAATATGAGATGTACATTATTCATACGTCAGCATCTGCAAACACATTTTTTATCATTATCAATATGTATGTGAAATAACAAGTGCTCTCATTCACAACTGAACTGTACATGTATCAGAGATATAAAAGTGAATCAAAATGGGATCTCAAACAGTTACAGGTGAAAAGCTAAAGAAACATAATTTTTGACCTAGGATTGGGCCAAGATTTCTAGACTACAGCCGAAAGCACAGTGTATAAGATAAAGCATTGATAAATTGGGATTCATCATAATTTTAAAAAACTTCTATTCTTCTGGTAATATGTAATGATTGGCTTCAAATGAAAAGACAGCCAGCCAGAAAAGCTACAGAGCATGTAGAAGGGCATTTCCAGAATATCTATGACTCCCATCAAATTCCATAGCAAGAAATAACACCACTTAGAAGAAAAGAAAGAAAAAAAGAGGGTGGAGTATTTGAACAGAAATTTCACCTAAGATACCTGGATAGAAAATTAGCACATAAAAGATTCCTACCATCACCAGTCACTAGGAAAATGTTCTTAAAAAGTAACAATGAGACTTGACTAGAAAGGCTAAAGTGAAACGGCACTTATGGTCTTAAGCATTGCTGATGATGTGCAGAAAATGACTCTCACACACATTTTCATGGAAATTTGAAATGTTACAGCCACTCTGTAAAATTTTCCAAAAGAAAGTTAAGTATATATCAATTCTACAACATAGAATGCTAGAATTCTAGGTATTCGTATAACAGAAAAGAAACCGAAACCAGGTATGATGGTGCAAAACTGTGTTCTCAACACTTGGAAAATGAATGATGGAAGATCAGTGTTCAAGGCCATCCTGAGCTACATATCAAGTTCAAGGCCTGCCTGAGCATCCCACTTCAAAAACAAAACAAACAAAGCAAACTAAACAAAAAACCCCGTATGCAATGATGTGTTTAGGGATGTTTATTTTAGCTTTATTTGTAATGATAAAAAACTAGACATCTCCTAATTTATATACAAATTTTAGAACTACTTTTTCACTTCTATCCTCCAAAAAAAAAAGCATATTGGAAACTTTCATTTAACCTATCTGTCCTTTCATGTTATCTATAGCTATACAATGGAGGAAATAATTAAGCAAGTAGAAAAAAGTGAGTTATATGCTATGCTGTAGCTGCCTTTCACAATAATTGTGCTGAGTGAGGGAGGCAAGGTGGGAGCCCACAGTGAAAGGCTCTACTTGTACAAAGTCCTAGAAAGTGGGAATGATGTACGAAGCTTAAAACACTGCCTGGGGTAGGAGCAGAGCAGAGTGAGGTTACCACGGGGTTGTTAGAAGGACTGGAGCTGATGGATATCTGATCTGCTTTGATTATGTTAATAGTTTTCCTGGTACACATGGATCAAAATTTCTAGTTGCCTGTTTTAAAATGTTATTTTCTGACCTTTGTATCTCAATAAAGCTGTCTAACAAGATGATGATAAAATAATAATGAGTTATGATTATTATTTGGACAGGGTCTTTCTGCATCGCTATGGCTTTCCTGGAACTCCCTTATGTAGACCAGACCAGCCTTGAACTCACAGAGGTCCACCTGCCTCTGCCTCCTGAATGTTGGGATATGTTAAAATCACATGCAACAACACCTGCTCATTAAAGTATTTTTAAATGTAAGCATGACTTTAAACATGTTTTTTGTTCATTCCTGGACTTACTCTAGAACGAATAATCTTCTTGGAGCAGCAGTTTCTTTATCAGAGGTCAATGAGAGGCTCCATAATGAGTCAGTGGTCATCGTGTTCAATGCCATGTTGTCTCTGCTTTCCATATTATGCCTTCTCTAGTGATTTTTGTTATCCTTAAAACTCTCTGTTGCACTTACCCCTTAATGATCTCGTGTTAACGAATACAAAATGGTGTGACCACTGATAATGATCATCTTGAGCAGCCTAGTCTTATGTGTCTTTGTGGTATTACAGTTCACACTTTTAGTCCTAAGGAACCTACCCTTTTGTTCTAACAGTATCTTTCTTTCCATCTTCAACACAAATGACTTTATGTTCAGGGTTATTGGGTGAAAATTTTCTTTTCTGCCTCATGTTGCTTCTTGCCCTGGTGCCACTTACTCTTGGGTGCTAACTGTGTGTGTGTGTGTGTGTGTGTGTGTGAGAGAGAGAGAGAGAGAGAGAGAGAGAGAGAGAGAGAGAGAGAGAGAGAGAGAGAATGTGTATGTATGTGTGCCTCATGTTGATTC
Organism: Mastomys coucha; assembly: GCF_008632895.1. Classification (NCBI taxonomy): domain Eukaryota; kingdom Metazoa; phylum Chordata; class Mammalia; order Rodentia; family Muridae; genus Mastomys; species Mastomys coucha. Next base: position 96,786,680 of record NW_022196896.1, on the reverse strand, counting down.
TTGCCCTGGTGCCACTTACTCTTGGGTAGTAATTGTGTGTGTGTGTGTGAGAGAAAGAGTGTGTGTGTATGTATGTGTGCCTCATGTTGCTTCTTGCCCCAGTGCCACTTACTCTTGGGTGGTAACTGTGTGTGTGTGTGAATGTGTGCTTCATGCTGCTTCTTGCCCTGGTGCCACTTACTCTTGGGTGGTAACTGTGTGTGTGTGTG
>NW_022196896.1:96784199-96786356 GCF_008632895.1 Mastomys coucha | reverse complement strand
ACTGTGTGTGTGTGTGTGTGTGTGTGTGTGTGTGTGTGCGCGTGTGTGTGTATGTGTGTTTCATGCTGCTTCTTGCCCCGGTGCCACTTACTCTTGGGTGGTAACTGTGTGTGTGTAGGGAAATCATTTTTGGTCTTCCTGTTTCCTCCACACTTATTCTTCATTTGGAGGAGCACAGACTCCCTACTGTGTAAGCCCCTAAGCAAAGCTTATGGTTCTGACTGATGAGCATCACACCTGGGGAGCTCCTGACAACACAGATGATTTGGTACCATGCCCAGAAGGCCTGATTCAGATTGGTTGGTTCTGAGGTTTGCATATTAAATGGCAGCCAGGGAGTGGAGCTGCTGCAGCTGCTGCTGGCCTGACACTGCACATTAGGTGTTGCTGCTAAAGACCTTGACCTTTGGAGTCTGAAAGAGCAGAGAACAAGTCACAGTGACATTCCTAGGGCAATTTACCTACTTTAGCCTAGCTTCCACTTCTTGCTCTGCAAATTAGTAATTATACCAGCTCCCTTTCCATAAGATTATTGTAAAGATCAAATCTGCGAATACCTTTAATGCCCTAGGTATAGCATATATCCTGGTATAGTAGATGAGCCCTGGTGTTCCAATTAGTAGCCTTACATTAATCACTGTCATTGGAACATGCATTTTGAATCTACTTAAAAAGGGAACCCATTTCCCTCGCTAGGTGTCTCCCCAGACATTTCTTTTAGTTCCCTTCTCCTAGAATACCCTGTTCCCTGACATTCCCTTTAGGTTTCTATGTCTTGTCTGGATCTCTTTAGATGACCTCCTTGTCATCTAGGCTGAACTCTTCCCTGTATGTAAATTCATTTAACCAACGTTTTATGGGAAATATATATAATTAAAACCCAGTATTTTATTTTATTTATTTTATTTTTTTAAAACCCAGTATTTTAAATACCCAGTATTCTAGTTGTTTTTTCAAATGTCTGTGTAACACTGTGCGCATGTTGGGAACTGAAGAGACCAGGAGTCAGCTGGTATCCTGCATGTGTAGACACACTCTATGGCAGGTGGAAAGGGCATTTCAACAAATCCAGCTGCTTTTCAGTTCATCTGGGGTGACTTTTCATAGGGGGCAGTTTACTTTGTTCAACTCAACTGTGAGTGCCTTTATTGAGGTTTGACACAGAATCTAAGTTTTTAACCACCAACTTGTAGGACTCGTGTGTCTTGAAGGTCTATGTGTTTTGTTCTCCGTAGCACCTCTCCTCCTGTGTTGCCGTTCACAGTCACCTTGCAGCACGCTTAAAGAAACCACGAAGAATATCCAAGCAAGCCCATAAAAGCACACAGAAACACTGAAAACCCCTCACCTTGAACATTTGACGTGAGTCTTTTTGCCCTGCCCGCCGCCCCTACTTTAAATCCTGCCATAGGAAGAGCCTTCCACCTCATGGTTATAACACTACCGGCTACTTTGTTGTTTAACGATGGATGCTGGAAACTAACTGAGCTTGGCCTTCCAGAAGGCAGGTGTATTGCTTTATGGACCTTTCTGCAAAACACATAAAAATGATGGGTGGAAGGAAGGGAGGATGCGGGGCTGGCTGGTTATCTACCCTGACAAGCAGAAGCAGTACAGCTTCTCTGTGCTGTGGCCTCATAGGAATGAGGCACATGGAAGCAATCATGAGCAGCATGTGGCAACTTCCTATCTCTTTCATCTGGCCTTAGATATGTTTCAGAAGAGGTCTAACGTCACTGAGAGATTGATTTGCAGCAAGCAGCTCAGGGCTACACTTAAATATCAGAGGTATTTGGAATGGCTTTATGCTTCAGCCACTACACTTTCTGCATGGCACAGGAAGAATCGCTTAAGAAGCTTCATTTCTGTTTTATGTCCGAGTCTGACTAACTTTGTCTAATTGGTTGCCTAGAATTAAATAGTATCTTCCACAATCACTTTCCTTTCTTTATGTTGACACATACACAGATGTTATTTTCATGCTAAGTCTGGGTGATTTTACATAACACCTTTGAAACATCCGTTTACTATGTCCTCATCAAATGCTCACCACTTTCTTAACTGTTGAAAGAAATCAAGTCAGGCATTATATGAAATTATCTGATATGACTAATATACTGAAAAAAATGAGCTCAAACCATCCTAAGACACCCCCCC
>NW_022196896.1:96776813-96784189 GCF_008632895.1 Mastomys coucha | reverse complement strand
CCTAATCTAGTTCATTTGTAAGTTTTTTTTTTTTAAATGTCCTTAAAGGTTTGAACAAAAGACTGAGGCTTTGGGTATTGAAGCCACTCATTTAGTTACACTTATTTTCTTGCAGTTGAGGAATCTTGGGCTGGTCCAACCACTAATTTATAAAACAAAGGCAGGCACAGCTAGTTTTTGTGGAGAAGAAAACATCCTAGACGGCAGGGAGACCAGGCAGGTGTGGAGAAGAGAGCACCCCTGGGTGACGTGCCACAGAGTAAGCCAAGGAACAATCCGGGTGAGATGCGACATTGTGTTCTAAGGAGCAGAGGATTCTGGGAGACAGGTATGGAGAAGGATGTCTGCTGATCACATATGCTGAGGTAAGTGTTTGCCCTTTTCACGCGGTTTCTCAGTTCCTGGTGAAGTGACGGTAATTAATCTAAGAACTACTCAATGTAACACACTGGCTCTCATTTTTCAGGCCCTTAGCCTTATATATTCGAGGATGCTTCAGTCATTAACGCACTCCGTCTTTATAATTAGATAAAATACATCATTAAGAAGAATGCTAGCTAAACTGTGTCATTAATTTTGCACTAAAATGACTAACACATTACATGAAGTCTGTACGTAACTGGCATGTCTGTGGTGGGTTTATAAAGCAGTAAAATTTCAAGCTATACTTGATTTCATGGGGCAATCAACTTCTTTTTTCTAGATTTCCTTGCAATGTCTCCTGTCAGTTGAGGTCTGCAGACTAATCCTTTGCTAAACCAAAATACATTTAATTGACCTTCCTTCTCACCATAGAGAGCATCCCAGGCTCTTCATAGACAAGTTCCTCTGTACGAAACAGAAGACATTTGCATTTTAATAGTTAAAGTAACTCAGAAAAAAAAATAGCTCTTCTTTAATCAGCTAGAATATAGGAATTTATTCACTTATTTATTCAAAACCATATTTGTATCACTACAAAGATGTATCCTTTGTGAGGGAATTGGACTAAGTAATATGGAGGAAAAATATAAGCCCTCCTGGAATATTAGGGGAAATACGGTGAGAAAAATGTCAGCTTATCTTTAACTTGTTGGCCTTCTATTCTGTATTGCCTTTAGACCAGGTATCCCCAACAGTTATACAAGAGGTGTCTTAGTGGGAAAATGAGTGTGCTGTTAATTTTGATTGTGTCAACACCGTAAGGTAAGGCTTTTGTAATCTAGTTTGATGATAAATTAAAAAGTAATCCTGTTGTTCTAAGAGCATATAAACATCAATATTTCCTTTTATATTTTGGAGGATGTTTTATGAAAGGAAATTGGGAATTATTGTTTGTGGCTGATTAAAGTAGCCATGTATTATTCTTCTGTTTTGCCATCTACTTTACAGGAATATGGTAATTCTGACCTTTGGTAGAGGAGTCAGAGAATGCAGACTTTGAAGCTGCCTTAGGAAATGCTTTCATTCTGAAATGTTTGGGGGTTTCTGCTGCCAATGGATATGTACTGTGCAGTTCCCAGAGAGGGGCTTCATCTCCAGAGTGTGTTTGTGTTACAAATGTGCAATGCTTGGTACTAATTGTCTACCAAAGAGGAAGTGAGAAAATATTAGGTTAAGGTGAAAGACTTGCACTCAATTAAAGCCTATTTTTCAAAATAGTTTCATGAAAATGTAAATGGATATACTTAAGTGAATATTTTAGCAATTTCCCTTAATAGGTGCTTAAAATGGGCAACGAAGCTTTTCTCATGTTGGAGAAAGAAGTCTTATAAAGGAGTTGAAAAGTCTAGTGGTGGAAATTATTATTGGTTAATTAATTTACAGAGTACAAATTATGACAAGGAACAACAACACAATCTCTACTAAAGTGACACACTGTTAATTATTAGTCACAAAATTATAAGGACAGGAAACATTGTGTTATCTTGGCTGGGTTTTTTTTCTGATTTCTCTTTTAAATAGTAATCTTAGATTACAAGTATAATGTACATTTATTGTAAGAACTTAAGCACTATTAATATTTCCCATATTTTCTTCTAGCATTTTAAAATAAAATAGGGTCTCATATATTCCTTACCTATCTATCTATCTATCTATCTATCTATCTATCTATCTATCTATCTATCTATCTATCTATCTATCTATCTATCTATCATGTATTACCTGTTTTTATATCATCTATCTACCTATCTATCTATCTATCTATCTATCTACCTATCTATCTACCTACCTACCTACCTACCTACCTATCTATCTATCTATCTATCTATCTATCTATCTATCTATCTATCTATCTATCTATCTATCATGTATTACCTGTTTTTATATCATCTATCTATCTACCTACCTATCTATCATCTACCTATCTTTCTATTTATCTATCTTTCTATCTCTCCTTTCCTTCTTTTCTTTCTTCCTCTCTCTTTCTTCCTTTCTTTCTCTCTTCCTTCCTTTCTTCCTATCAACCTATCTTCTATCTTCTCTCTATTATCTATATGTATGTAGCCATATAAACTTTGATGACTAGTTTACTAATACACTGTGCTTATCCCTATTTTTCTGCACTATAACATGTAATCTTCTCTTAGTACTTCTGTTGATACACTATAGTTTAGTTTACTTTTAATAATTTAATTTTTTGCAGATTTATTTTTGTTATTAATTAGAACACATATGTTACATTTCATTGTGGCATTCTTTTTTGTATTTTTATTATTTTTTAAAAAGATTTATTTATTTATTATAAGTAAGTACACTGTAGAAGTCTTCAGACACTCCAGAAGAGGGAGTCAGATCTCATTACAGATGGCTTTGAGCCATCATGTGGTTGCTAGGATTTGAACTCAGGACCTTTGGAAGAGCAGTCAGTGCTCTTAACCGCTGAGCCATCTCTCCAGCCCTCATTGTGGCATTCTTATAAATAATGTTCTGAGCGGCCCTGCCTTACGCCCTTCCTTCTTCATCTAGCAGTCTACATATGCCATGTGTTTTATTCCCGTTCATGGACTCCTTCTAGTTTTATAACCTATACGACACCTAATCTACAGAAATACTAAAATATTAAAATTATGTACTGCATGTGAAAAGAAGCAGGCAGCACTTGTCTTTTTGAGTCTGGATTACCTTACTTAATATGATAACTTCCAGATCCACTAATTTTCTTAAAAACTTCATGTTTAATTTCTCTTTTTTATAGCTGAATTAAATGCGATTGAGTATATGTACCACATATTTACAATCAGTTTGTCTGTGAGTATTCTTGTGGTAGAACTCAGTCCCCGGGTATTATCAAAGGTCTAGTATTCTTAAAGATCCTGAGTTTTCCAAGTATGTTCTGTCTTGAAAAAATTTCATAATATAAAATCACTATGTAGACACTTTAATTTCTGGATCAAGAAATGGATCATTTCTAGATCAAGGAGCTATTTATGTTTGTTGCCTTTTAGAAAGAAAATGTCCTTTTCTTTTTTTAATTTAAAATTTAAATACAAATAAATTTATTTTTATATAATAGAGTAGGTTGGGGTGTAATTTTATTTTAAAATAATGACTATATTAGGTATCAACAATACCCCTTTCCACCATATACATGAGGATCTATCATATTGGCCATATATTAATTTTTGACAGTTCCTGCAATGATTTTCCTTGATCATCAACCTGACAGGATTTAAGAATTGCCAAGGAGACACCCTACTTAGGGTATTTGTAAAGGGATGTCCAGAGAGTTCTAACTCTGAGAGGGAATGCCCCCTGTGTGTGTGTGTGTGTGTGTGTGAGTGTGTGTGTGAGTGTGTGTGTGAGTGTGTGTGTGTGTGTGTGTGTGTGTGTGTGTGTGTGACTGCCATATGGGTAGGGGAGACCAGCTGAATAAAATAAAAAAATAAAAATGTGAGTCACTGCAGCATCCATCGCTCTCTGTTATGTGACCAGCCTCCTCACAGCCTCATGACCAGGTCTTTACCAAAATCCTGAACTATATCTTCTCCTTACTCCAGGAGCTGAAATAACCCCTTTCCCATAAGTCACTTTTTTGTTAAATAATTGGCCACAGAAGTAAGAAAACTAATGATAAACCTAAGTGGCTTTCCTACTCTCTATTCACTTTTATTTCTTGATTTGACATTTGAGAGCCTGAAAACACATTTGAAAAGTGAAAATTATAATTTTATGCATTATTTTTCTGTAGCTAGTAAGTTGAGTTCCACTTTGCCACCAAATGTGTCCTCTGTGTCCATAGATCAAATGTGATTGCATATATACTAGTAACCCTAGCATGTGGGAGGCAGACAGAGGAAGATAACAAGTTCAAGGTTGGCTTTGGCTATATATGCACACCCTACCTTCAAAGCAAATCAACCAACCAACCAACCAACCCACCAACCAACCAACCAACCAACCAACCAAACAAGCAAAAAACCCAAATATTTCACAACATATAAAATTATTATGTAACATAGAAAATTTGATATTTCCTTTTAATTTATTATAAGAGAATTAAAAATATATTTTTTCTCATTGTGACACACTTATTATATTTTATTAACTATTTGTTTATTTATTTAGGTGTGTGGTATATATGTATGTGGTATATATGCATGTGTATGTGTATGCGCCATGGTATGTCTGTGGAGTTAGAGGACAATTTGCAGGAGTCAGCTGTTCTTTCCCTTCACAATATGGGTCTCAAGAATTAAACTCAGGTTTGTAAGCTTGGCAAGAAGTGTTTGAGTCAGATGAGACATTTTGCTGGCCCTGTTTTATTATATTTTATAGCATTTAATAAGCTATTGTGACTATTTAAAATTTTATCCTAAAATATGGTCATTTGTATATTATTCACTCTTTTGATCTAAAATATAGTCTGATATCTATTGTTGGTTTTAAGAAATAAAATTCAAATCTATAGTTATCTATTAAAGTTTATGAGGTGTGGGTAAGACAAGTGTCCATAATCCCAGATGTGGAAGGCAGAGACAGGGAATCCCCAGTTTAAGCTATCTAGAGAGGCTAGACATATCTTTAAATTCTGGGCTTGATTGAGAGGCCTGTCCTCAATCAAGAAGGAAGAAGATCCATAGAGAATAACATCAACCTTAGGCACACATATGTATGTGCATCCACAGAGTATGTGTACTATACACACACACACACACACACACACACATACACACACACACACATACACACACACACACACATACACACACACACACACACACACATATACACACACACACATGCACGCAAGCACGCATGCATGCACATGCACACGCGCGCGTGTATGTGTAGTAGATATAAAAATAAAGTTATATTTAATCTGGTGAAATGTACCCTGAATTATATCCAACTATACAATTGTTCTAACACATTTTGTATGTTTCCAAGTATATAATTAAATTATTTGTTTACCTGTTTTTACCTGTTAAGAGTTTTACCTGTTACAACCTTTGTTTTTCTATATCCTCCCTTTTCTGATTATGTTATCTCGTTTATATCCTATGTGACCTTCTCTCATTTATCTGCAAATTCCTACCTCCCTATTATCTATCTCTATCTATGTCTCTCATCCCTTTCTTACCTATCTTTATGTCCCTCATTCATCTAATATTTATCTACTTTCTATCTGCTATCTACTATCTATCTACCTACCTATCATTTATCTGTCTATCTTCTATCTATCTATCTATCTATCGATCTGTCTATCTACCTATCTATCATCTTCAGCAGCAGCATTTAGCTAGCATCATGTATCTGTCTATCATTTATCTCAAATGTTAAGTAAAATTGATGTCCTCTTACAGGTAGTTTTTACAGGGAGGTGGGTGTCATTAGTTCTTACCTATCAAACCTATCTGTTCCTTTCAGATGAGGCCAGTGTATATTACCATACCAAAAAAAATTAATAAAACAAACAAAAAACTGTTTATTTTATAAAGATGCTTTTTTTTTTTTTTTTTTTTTTTTTTTTTTTTTTTTGGTGGTGGTTGTGATGGAACTGCAGAAAGGTAGAAACAGGGTTTTTTCTGTCTATTTCAGGCTGGCTTTAAATTCATAATTCTTCTGGTTCCTCAGAGCTACATCTCAAGGAATGTTCTACTTAATGAGGCTGTCAATAACTATGCGGGTTTTCCTATTATGTCCTTAACTTTATATAGAAATGATAACATAACCCTCTCCTTAAATCTAGCAATAATGTTAACAATTGCCAAATCTACCATAAATCCTACTTAGTAAGAATGAGTAATTTAAAAACTTGATGCTAGTTTGTTTGCTAACAAAGTATAAAACAGCTTTCTGACAATCTCAGAAGGCAAACAAGTTTTTATGAACCTAAATAAAAATTGAGGCATGGTTAAAACTTGACCTGATATTGTTTGAAATTCACTACCATTATTCAATACTTTTAATATTATTATATTTTTGTAGAAATGGGATGTCATTCATTGAAGAATGTTACTTCATACCACTGTTGATATATAACTTATAAACAGTATTCCCCAGTAAAATCTATGTACTAAAGATATTAAACATAGGGGGCTGGTGAGATGGCTCAGCAGGTAAGAACACTGATTGTTCTTCTGAAGGTCATGAGTTCAAATCCCAGCAAGCACATGGTGGCTCACAACCATCCTTAATGAGATCTGACGCCCTCTTCTGGTGGGTCTGAAGACAGCTACTGTGTTATTATAATAAATAAATCTTAAAAAAAGATATTCAACATAAATTTAATAATTGTATTTTTATTTTAAAATTTTTACTTATAACCATAAATATAGTTACTTATACTTTTAGTTTGAAATCTTGGTTTTCTTCAATCAATATTATACTCCTTTACAAAAGGAGACACCTCTTTCTTGCATCTTCTCTGGAAGCGCTTAATAGTATTTGAACTATCTTCTTAAATGTTTGATGAAAACTTTAAAATATGAAAGTACAATAGTTACATAAAGCACTCACTAAATAAGAAGGCTCATGAAATGAAGGTCAAAGGCCCTTGCTTTCATGTCTCTCATGCTGTTTCCCCTACTGCTGAAAATTGAATCACAGTTTAAAAGTTGGTGTGCATTTTTCTAGAACTCTTCCTATATGATGCATAGAAATGATGAAAGTATTTACTTAGACTCAAATCAGATTAATAATGATGTGAGGCTGAGAATGTTTATATTTTGGAACACCCTTATATTTGTGATTTTCCCTATAATTCTGTTTTTTTTTTAATGATCAATTTGTGTTTACTGCACTAGAGATATTAGCTCTTTTACCTACAAGTAACTATTGAATCATTAAATCCATTATCCCTCCTCCCTCTTCTTCTGTTTCCCTCCTTCCACCTGCCTTCCTTCCCTCCATTCTCCTACCTCTCTCTCTTTCTCACTCTCTCTCTCTCCCTC
>NW_022196896.1:96731628-96776803 GCF_008632895.1 Mastomys coucha | reverse complement strand
CTCTCTCTCTCTCTCTCTCTCTCTCTCTCTCTCTCTCTCTCTCTCTCTCAGTCTGGGCATTTCTGCATGCTCATGTGTGTATGTGATGTATGTATGTATGTAAACCAGAATTTTGCATCATGTGTTTTCCTCAATCACTCTTCATCAAATTCTTTGAGAGCAAGTCCTCTACTGGAGCTGAAATTTATCAATTCAGTTAGTCTTGCTGCCCAGTGAGCTCCAGGGATCTGCTTACCCTCACCTCCTTAATGCCTGGATATCAGGTGTCTAGAGCTGTACCCAGATTTCACCCTGGCTATGGCAGATCCAATCACAGATCTTCAGGCTTGTATGGAAAGCACTTTACCAACAGAGCCACCTCCCTAGCTTTCATCATAACCATTCTATTATAGAATTAATTAATTGTGTTTCTAGTCCCATTACAATTTAGTGTATAATTTTAATATGTGTATGTCATTTAAAATGTATTAAATATATCATATAAGAAACAATATGTATAGTATGCATTGCTGTGTTAAACTGTTTTACAAGGCATGGAGATATGTCAGTAGCCTGTTTTTAATGGCTGTGATATATTTCACTGCTACACTGAAAACAGTAATGTCCCATGTTGACTTCTCACTCTTGAGATGCAATGAAAATTCTATATATGAATATGGGATGAAGGTACACATCATACAGTAATCAACTTCAAGTGACATGAAAATTTTCATAGAAAATGCTTTCTTAAAAGGTACCTAGCATTTTCTTAACTGTTTTCTGAAGATCTTTGCTCATAAGAACTGCTTCCATTATTAAAATAATATCAATACAAAATTGGTCTGATGTCCCTGTAACTTCTGATTCCTTTTCATTAAATCTACTTCTCAATTTCTTAGATAAGATTTTCTTCTGAGAATTTTATTTATGAATTCATGTCTCACATCATAGAATTGATTTTTATTTCTTTCTTATTCATTTCATGGCCCTCTGTGTATACATTAGGGCTACCCTCATTCATGAGGAACCTTTAGAAGGTCTTCGATGCTATAAAGGAGTTTTTATCTCCAGTTTATATATAACCTGCCACCCTGATACACTCAACCTATCTGTTTGCCTTTCTGGCTAGCCTACTACCTGCCTTACTTTCATGACCATAAAACTACAAGAAAATAAGGAGTATGGAGTTAAATATTTGAATAGGCTTGTGTCAACTTTAGTTTAGTTAGAAGAAACATGGTGTGTATAGAAGACTGGGGGAGGATCCTGTCTCTCTCCGTTTTTCCCGAGTTAACTTGTCTTTCGGAGGCATAAGTAAAAACTGACTATATTATAATGAAAATATAAAGTCTATACAAATGCACTTAACCATTTTGGTGCTGTAGTGATTAAATTTTTAATAACTGCCAGCATATTTTATTTGCAAAGTCATATGTTTGGCATCTATGAGCATGGTTCATAAGGAGTTAAAACAAAAGCATTAGGATTCATGAAAAACTCCAAAGTTGCATGAATGATAAAGAACAAGAAATTGAACTGAATATTAATTCACATTCAAAACATACAATATACATTCTAGGTTACTGACTATATTATGATTGCTTTCCAAATATTATAATTTTTATATTAGACCCTAAACTGAAACATTTTCTTTAGCAAATACTATATTAATACTAATTTATTTTTGCGTATTATTAGAACAAATAGGCAACTACCTTGTAAAGAATGCTCATTAATTAGCATAGAAAGGCATGTAGTAAAAGATAAATCAAAGTATTATAACATTATGAAAAGTATCAGACTTTGAAAATGTCACTTTAAAAAAACAACGAGCGCATTGGGGTTACCAGCTCTTGCAGTTATGCAGAAGAAAGAGAAACAACTGTTTAAGAATGTTGCTAAAACCAGGATTCATGTGCCTATACCCTGAGTGAAAGGTTATCCTGATCTTTCTTCTAGTAAGATCATTATACATTCACTGCTTGGCCATTCACACCTTTCTCTCATGTTTTCTTCCTCTGATTTACACTGAGAGTTTTTCTTAGTGCTGAGCTAAGCTGAATAAGAATGAAATCTTCCTCTGGCTTGCTTGTATTTATTCAGAACCACTCGACATCCTGCTTGAGATAGTCATCAAGATGAAGAAATTTAAAATTCTCCTTCATTCTTTACATAATTAGAGAAAAGTTCCAGAAGTTTCATGCTCCCAAATTGATATTTATGAATTATATTGAGAAAAAAGAAAGGGTATCATTGTTTGTCTAGGGGACAGATTAGCTCATATTTTATAAAATTAAGAATACTCCATTTTGCAACAATTGTTATGGTTGGTAACTTGTTTCTCAAGAAACCAATAGATTGTTGTTTCCGTGGTTTGTTTGCTCACAAATAATTGCAAAGCAAGGATTTCATATTAGTTGATACTAAAATTTCAGGTTAGATATGATAGATTCTATCACTTAAAATGTTTAGTTTCTATCTTCAATGCATCTTGCTTTAGTTCTAACCCAGGAAGCTAGAAAAAAAATAAATCTTGTTATGCAAAAGGGGAATGATTTGACAGCCAAGACAATCAGCATTTATGCAAACCAAAAATATTTGTCTGCCAAAATCATCAACATCTATAAAGATTTATGAAAATGTGCAAAATGCTAAAAGACTATGTATAAATTAGAATCTGTTGCCTGTACCTGAAATCCATAGGACACATTTTTAACTTGTGCCTTTACTTTAATCCAAGAAGATAGGAGGCATACTTTTACATAATAGTTTTCACTATAATGGACAAATTTATCTTCTAATGTGATGAGATCGACTTACAATGTGCCGAATTTTCAAAACACTCCTACTTATAGTCTATCATGGTATTTATTTTCCCTCCAGCTCTTCTACATATGTAGCATCTGCTTCTATTTTCTTAACTATGCTTAGAAAATTAGCAAATAAAGCATGGGCTCAGCCTGCTCATTAATAAAATATTGGTCTTAAGGGCTCTCAAAGTCCTTTCGATCAAAGTCCTTTGGCATTGACCATACTTTATGTATTGAAAACAGCTCTCAAATTAATGACATGTAGCAATAACACAAAGTCTTTTAATATTATGCTATAGCAAGTGTTAGTCTTCCTTCTTATTTAAACACAGATTAATATTCCCTTATTATTTTAAAAAAGGTGAAGTTTGTTTGGAAGTTGCAAGATGAACCAGAAATTATGCTTGTATACTGTGCTATATACATGGCAGGAGAAGTGGTCCCTGTGCTCCATGTCATGGACATGACAGCCAAAATCTGCATTAGAAAACTTAGTATGCCCTCACAGGTTATGTGAATAGGTAACTCAATTAAAGTTCATCCGTTAATGCATGTGCAAAGAAGACAAATTTCTAATGTACAATAAGCACAAGCTAATCTTTAATGGTGGCATATTAAACACGACTAGTTTGAAGTGGCTATCTAAATGTGGTGTAGGCACTGTGATGGTAACTTGGGTGGTCTACTGGATGTATGCATTAAGATTGCCCCCTAAATACATAAATTATAGTCTCTAACTCTGAGAGATGCTGAGTGTGTACAGAGACATCTTTTTTTAACTTATTTACTCTAAAATCAGGGAAAAGTCAACAAGCGCCAACCAGGGAAGAAAATACTCTCAAGGACCTGTTTAGATGCTTACTTCCAAACAACAAATTTTTTTCCTTCAGTTAAAGACTTGTCAATCCCATTTTTGAAGATTGATTTGGTATCTGAGCTTTCCTTCTTTTTATCCTTGGAGAAGATGAAAAATAACACGTCCTCCTCTACTTTAGACTAACCATTCATATACTTTGTGACAGTTAGTTCTCCCCCGAGCCTTCTCTTCTGGACAAATTATGCTAACTCCTTCAGTCTATCCTCCCAGGTCCTATTTTTCAACCATTAAATCATCTTACTGTTCTTTCCTGTATCTTTTCCAGTTTCTTTAAACATTTTCAGAAATATGAAGTTTTAAATCACGTATCTTTGCACATACAAGGCACTATAGAACTTTGGGGGGTATTTATTTCCAGCCCGAGTCAGAGGCAGGTGGCCATGTCATATAAGTCAATTGGACAAGAAGAAAAAGAGAAACAAAATGAGCAATTTAATATCTTAACATAATGGATTTATATGATCAGAAAGAGAAAGGCCTATGCACAGAAAAACATTGGAAGGGTGTTACTATTAGTATTTTGGTAAGATACCAAACCACAAAAATTATTTTTAAAATAATGGGATTCCCTTTTGTTGTGTCTTTAAATAACTTGATTCCTTTTTTAAACTAATCATCTGTTAAGGAAAAGACTGCTAAGTAAGTTAACAGAAATTTAAACACTATATATACATATATATTCATATATACATATATATGTATATGTACATATACACATATATATCCTAGTTACATATATACATATATATACATATATATCCTAGTTACTAGGAGTTAGTTACTTTACTGCATCAATTCAGCATTAGAGCAATGACAAGGGGTAGAACTACCCCCAAGCACATGTAAATGCCAAGAGAGCATTTGTGGATTGTTAGGTGCAAAGTATTTCCTCCCCCTTGCCAGAAGAACGTGACCACTAGGAAGAGTAAGACTGTATGATCTTTGCTGATAGAATGTCCTGGAGGTCATTGCCTCTCAGAGTATTCTCTAGAGCATGATGATGTTTTCAGATGACTAAGACACTGTGATTTTTCTCGACTATTCCATTTCATAAGGGGAAAAATGAACCCATACTATTATATACAAGCCACCTCCACCTCTAGATGAATTTCTGTGAGGACAGGGATCTTCTACTATGAAAATCTAGACCAGCCCCCGACTTCAACACACATATCAGTTTTAGTCTTTCTTGCTTGAATTTAGGTACACTTATAATTGAACTCATATCATTTGGACAACTTTAAATTTTAAATATTATTTATGTCCAAACCAAAATGTTTGGCACTTGCTCCATTGTCTGTCTTTGGATGTGCTATACACCATGAACATTGGAAAACAGCTTCACAGTCTCCAAAAATGCAGAGAAATGCAGACACTGCAAAAATACAGTACTGTGTTTTCTCCAATAGTTTCTTTATAAGTCACCAATAAATTATAAGGGACACAACAAAGCCAGCATATGAGAGTTCTAATTCCCCAGATGAAAAGCTACTCAATTCACCCATACCTAGTTCATTTTTACTTTAAGCCTTTAGAAAATCTTATATGCCAGCTACACCCATATTGAAAAGCCAGAGGCAGATCTTAGAGGGCTCTTGCACTGAATGGCGTGCAAGTGTGGAATACTGGTGTCTTGTCCTGACCCCTTCTTGAAAGCTAATACAGGGCGTTCTTACCATTTTTGCAGACAGGACAACATTGCTCTGGTTCATAGATTGGGTTGACACACTCAGGAACTGCGCAGTCTGCTACAACACAGTGAACTTCATTGCTGGGCTCACAGCGACACCATTCACATGGAGAGGGCTAGGAACAAATCTCAAATTAGCCCCTTTTCTCCTATAACTTAATGCTTGCACATTCATATGATGTCAGAAGACAAGACAGTAGTGTTTATATCAACTTTAATTCCATTTACCAAGTGTATGATCATTCCGCCTCCAAAGGAAGGCAACCTGTATAGCCAAGCCAAGACGAGTTGTCAAGCACACCCCAGGCTTCTGTAAATGGTGCGTTGTTCTGCACCACTGTTCCTACTCTGCAGAGGAGTGCCTGGACACCAAACCTGCTTGTTGGTCATTTGGTTTCCAGAGCACTGACTGCTTTGCCTTCCTCTACAGAACAAGATAGTAGTAGAACACACAAACTCGTTTCTGTGACTGACCGTTTTTTTTTTCTTTTTTTTTTTCTTTTTTTTTTGGTTTTTTGAGACAGGGTTTCTTTGTATAACCCTGGTTGTCCTGGAACTCATTCTGTAGACCAGGCTAGCCTCGAACTCAGAAATCTACCTGCCTCTGCCTCCCAAGTGCTGGGATTAAAGGTGTGCGTCACCACTGCCCAGCCGATTGGTCATTTCTGCTTCCTAAGAAAGGTGGATTGTTAGGAAATGAGAAAATATTAAGTACATATCCTAACCCTTCCTATGAATGCTTATTCAAGGCAATTTAAGCATACATGGCTCTTTGTCAGTGTGAATGTTAAAGAAAATTTTAGCTGGAATCCAAGCATCCATACCCAGCCTCATGGCATCATTTCTGAGAACCTTACACCCTGCCTGCTTGCTTTGAGAAGTGAACTAAAATCAATTGACCTAAAAAGCCACAATTTAAGCAAGAGTCAAAGACTCTAACATGGAAATGGAAAAATAATTAAGATAATACAAAGCTGAAAAGACTTTTCATCTGTACAATACTTACCAACCATGAGTGAATGGATTTTCAGTTTCTTTTCTAGAAAATACCAGTGACCCTTTCATCCTATATAGATTCCTGCACTACCTCTTTATGAATCCTAGGTTTAGATTCCTAGCATGAGAAGTTGGTGCTCTAACAAGCTAGACACTGCCAATCAACTATTTATTCTTAGGAAGTTCTGCTCGAAACACGATGCACAATTTTTACACTTACAAACTGATTAAATGAAACCCTCTTTCCATCCTCTGTGGATACTATCCAAAATTCTGATTTGTTCCTTTTTTTCTTTTTTTCAGAATCAGGTAATTTAAATGATTACCCTGTCTCAAGTAGTTTGTGTGGGATAGAAAACAGTGAATTGATTATTGTAAACATTAATTTAATCTCCATTTTGGGCTTGAAGAACAATAGCCCGGCAGTAATTGTCTTAGTTACTGGATGAGTTTACAGAAGCTGCAGTAAATTATTGCTATGTTTTAGCATGATACACTAGCTTATTGAAGGTAAAACTGTGCCAGTTAAATTTAAGAATAATATGTTGCATTATCCCATGCTTTGTCTTCCTTTTGAGATTTATTTATTACTATATTATGAAATTGTATGTTATCACCTTTCTTATTTTTTCTCTAACTCGAATAAAGGAACATTTATTTAGTCCTCATTTCATAGATGACGGAATAGGTGGTAGACATTCAACAGTTTTCCAGGTCCTGTGGATAAACACAGGATAGAGATTTGAAGGTAGGGCTGTGATCACATTCCCATCTCATGTTTTTCAATACAAAGTACCATTCACTGTGCCCTCATCCAAGTAGTTGATATCCAGGGCTATCATATTCGTCTATGTACACCTGGTCCAGAGAAGTCACCACTAACATTGGGGAAATCGGCTTACAGAGGATATGCACTTGATGAGAAATTTACTTTTGCAGTTAGTCCGTAAAAATTCTCATGGTAATTTAACAATGAAATCAGGAAGTGTAAGAAGGACGTTTGTCTTGTCCTATGACTTGTATTTGGGGAGATGTGTCATCTTCAAGTTTTGGAGCCTGGACTTCTTTCTACTCAGTGGTGTCTTAGAGGGAAGTTAACAGAGAAAGCCTGAAACCAATACATGGTAAGTATGTATGCGTCTTACAATCCAAAGAAGTACTCTTAGGAAGGGTGGAAACTAGCGGGCATAGTGATAAAAGAACACTGGGGATTTTGAAAGGGTTTGGAGTAGTGAAACAAACTAGGAAGAGAAAATTACTTTCCTGATTTTTAACACCTCATGTTCATCTTTGAGCCTGGATTATTAATTTTTTATTCCAGAATCTGGCCTTAAGTCCTTGTGATTATGGTATTTCCTCTTTTTATTTTATTAATTTGTTCTTTCAAGTTATCTTTCTTTTAAACTTCATTTCGTCATTCCCCATGGTATCCATCCTCCAGGCTCAGTGTGGCTGGCACATCATATGCCCCTTCGCTCAATATGTCAATCCTCTAACCTCTTCTACTTACCCAGCTTTCAGCCGGTGCTCCAATTTGAGGAGTCCTGCCTGCATGACACCCCCCCCCACACACACACACCAACTTTTATTATTTTAAATATTAAACCTCTCGTTCTCAGCATTCAGTCAAATTCAATGCCTTGACCTCCTAGTGAGGCCCCCTGCCGACTACCAGCCTTGCCAGCCCTACTGGTTCTGACCACATCCCCATTCTCTTTGTCAATTGCACTTTTCCATGGCCTTGGCCTTCCTTTACATTTTTTGAAAAGATACCTTTTGAACAGAGTTGAGTTGGGAGGAGCAACCACTGTGCTACTTTGATTCTTAGTTCAG
Organism: Mastomys coucha; assembly: GCF_008632895.1. Taxonomy (NCBI): domain Eukaryota; kingdom Metazoa; phylum Chordata; class Mammalia; order Rodentia; family Muridae; genus Mastomys; species Mastomys coucha. Next base: position 96,768,618 of record NW_022196896.1, on the reverse strand, counting down.
ATTTTTAAAATCCCTCCCACCATACAGTATAAGAACTATAGGTTTTGGTATTTCCGACAAGTCATATCTTTAGCACTGAGCTGGTTACAAATTTTCTTTTATTGGATCCTTCAACATGAAAACTGCAGATTACCTAAAAATATTCCCATAAAACCAAAGATTAAGGAATAAAGCTGTCTTTAGAGGAACAGGGAATACTGAAATAAGATGAGAAAATATTCCTTGTACTTTTCTATCTTTAAAAAGATAAGCTGTGGAGCTATTGTCTGCTAGCTATTTGGGAAGGCAGATGATGAAATTACACCAGTCTAAAATTTTATTTCTTCTTTTAAAGAAATCACAGAGACCGCTTTACTTCTTAGCAATGTTTAAAAAATAATACAATACTTGATACATTTAGATTCTCATAAAATATATTTGCAATTATGATTATAGATTACATTTATTTGTTAATGCACATATTAGATGCTATGAATCCTATGTGCACCTTATAAATCTTTTATATCTCCAACAGTGGTTTTGAATGGCTAATGCAGGATTGTAAGTAGGGACTATACAATTCATCTGTAATTTCCACTGTCACCAAATGCATGTGACAAATGCTGTCCCTGTTGGCCCTAGGTCACAAACATTTCTCCTTCCTGAGCTCTCATTCCAGGAGCCCAGTCTGAAAGCTGGGTAAGTATACATATTCAGTGAATATGATTTGCTAAATCAATCAGTGACTTAAGTATCAGCTTAGGTGACTAGAATGTAAATTTTCTCCCTTAGTAGCAGAATGAGAAACATGGGCCAATACATGTGGCTAAAGTTGGTTAGCTCCCAAAGACCTTGAAGCTGAAACTGAACTTCAAAGTAATCGTGACCTGAGGATGTTTGGTGAACAGGAGAGAGAGACTGGAATCCTGGAAACAGTGTCGTGAATACTCCATGACATTTTAGATTGGAAAAGCAGCCTAGGAACCAGAAATATAAGTTACTGGAATAACAAAATAATTTTAGAAAATTGTCAACTCTTTTCTTTGCGAGAATGTAGGAGCTAACATTGTTATCACTGGGGGTTAGGGTAAGATCCCAAGAGTATACTTTTTGCACATTGGTTGGTTAGAATCGTCCATGTGTTTATAAAAATGGACATTTGTTTTTGTATTCTGAACACTTGAGAAACACCCTTTATCCCTGAGGATAGTCTAGATATGTGATCTATATATCAATTGAGTCATTGGGAGTTATGGGTTTCTGTCTGTTGATGCCATTGTTCAAAGTATCCAGGAAGAAATGACCACTGTCAATAAGGTTTGTCGCACAAACTCCCATCTGAAAGTTAGCAGAAGCATATAGGTACCCTCACTATGATTTTTCTGTCACTCGTACAAAAGCCTATACAAAAGCCACCTTTAGTTCAAGGAATCATTTCATTGGCTTTTGAATGTTTTTCATTTATTCTTGCCTATTGCCTTCATAGATTTAAGCTGCTTATAATATACATGAGTGGGAAGAGAGGCCCTTGGTCCTGTGAAGACTCAATGCCCCAGTGTAGGGGAATGCCAGGACAGGGAAGCGGGAGTCTATGGGATGGTAAGCAGGGGGAGGGGAAATGGGATAGGGGGCTTTTGGAGGGGAAACCAGGAAAGGAGATAACATTTAAAATGTAAATAAAGAAAATATTTAATAAAAGATAAATAAATCAATAGACTCAAGAGAAAAAAAATATTCAGTTCTGAACTCTTGACCCCTAAAAGACATCTTAGTATGAAAATGAATATTTTACAAAATCTACAAGTTTGCAGATTTGATGCAGAATCTGTGTCTCCTTACCTGCTAAGCCTCGCCTCTAGCAGCTTTATCTGTGCTCATCATGTGTGGAGAGAATTTTGACTCAATGACATGTTCATGTTTTATTTAAATTTTATAAAGCACACTTTGAGGGAATCTGAGTTGTGAAATAACTATTTGGGCTCCAAATATTATGGCAGTGAACATAAACTCACTCTGTAAAGGTAATTTTAAATTCATAATGTTCATTGTGCTGATCACAGGTGAGTCAGTCTACAGGCACTGCATCAGCTAGCTCATCTAGCAGTAGGTGATTGTAGGCTTTTATTGCACTAGAAAACACTGTGCTAACTAAATTTAAAGCCCAAGTGTATGCAGAGGAATTACTATAATGCCTGAGAAAAAGCATTATGTGATATGTGCCAAGATGAATGGTACTTATTAATCACAGTAGTTTTTATAGTATATTATAAAATACATTTTAAAGCAAAAAGTCCTGGCTTGAAGCATACCCATTTATTAAAATTATTATTATTAAAAGAAGAAACAAAATTACTCCCCGTCCCCCCCAAAAAACACTCCCTGAGTATTTTGAGAGACAAAACTTGATTCCTAGAAAGGTTTCTGAAAATACTGTTGGGAGCTGATGGGTGGAGACAGGATGGGTGAGATATATGCTAGAGGTCAAGTTTTGCTACAATAACTAAATCAATGATTTTCAAACAAAGTAATATCAAGCTCTGTGCATTTGGGGTTGCTTCATTTCTTTGATCATGAGCAAAAGTTATCAAAGAGCCCCGCTTCTTTTAACAAAGCAATCCATTTGAACAACCATTATTATTATTATTTTTTTAAATCTAATCCCAACAAATAAGAGGCATTGCTTCATGAAGCATTCTTCTTTTGGAGGTAATTTATGGCATAAATTTTATCACTTTATGGAACAAGTCTCATTACTTCCAAACCGGATGAGAAACTTGGAAGGCACTATTTCAAATTTGCTGATGCCTGTCAGGAAATTCACTGTTCACTTCATTAAAATATACATCAAATTACAAAGCACAGGAGTATTCAGCATCCACCACCATTCTTATAGATGGTGACTTGCATGCTGCAGATGCTCCCAAATAATCAGCAGACCTGATGGGGTTCAACCAAAACTCACAGTCATGTGAAAGATGATCCATAGCGTCTGATTAATATTCTCTTTTGTGTTTCTGATCCAATGAGCTTGCGATGACCACTCCAGGGGCCTGACCTATTCACTGCAGTTTTTTTGGAACATTGAGGCTACAACTGATCCAATCAGGGAGATACAACTGGAACTTCCTTAATAATATTAATAATGCTGAAGCAAATAGAAAAGCCTGATACAAATTGCATGTCTATATCTACATAGTAATATGTATTTATGCTTACATATCTCTATGTCATCTATCTCTCCATATATGCCTCTTTATGCTTATATATTTATATTTTCTCTATACATCTATGAACATTTATACATATCTGGATCTTTATAGCCATATCTTTATATACATAACAATCTGCCCATATCTATCAATTGATATCTATCTTTAACCTATATATGTCTTTCCCTCTCCGTATGTCCAACAGCAAATGTATATGCATATATCATTTAAATAATGAGTTAAGTGGCAATGGTTCTGGCTTTTTCTGAAGAGGTTTGTGATTTGAAACTATATTAAGGGCCATTATTGGCAATGTGCCTATCCAAACTCCTTTCAGCTTTGCTGAAATTAAAAGCATTTCATAAAAATAATTGTAAAAAGTTTCTTGCTCATGTATTATAATAAGCCAGATGTCTAATAAACTATAAATTATAAAAGTACAAATTCAAAATTTATGTTTTTTACAAACAGTTATCATCATGTATTATATATAAGGTGAAGCATATAAGGCTATACACTAGAAGCAATCCCTCTATACTCTCAATGAATGACTGCCCAGAAGTTAAGATTTTTTTTCAGGCCACATGGTGACTACACACATCATTAGTCCCAGCACTTGAAAGACAGAGGCAGTCAGAGCTCTGAGTTTGAGTTCCCCTTGGTTCATAGACTGAGTTCTCAGACAACAGGTCTATACAGAGAAACCCTGTCTCAAAAGAACAACAACAACAAAAAAGATTCAAACAGGTATATTTTGATAATTTAACCAGAATGATTTTGTCAGAATAATTACTGGTATTGTTATAATGAAAAACTAACTTTTATTTTTATTTTACCCAAGCTCAAAGAAAATACAAAACGATCAGAAAGCAGATGAAATGCCAAACTTAAAGTGTTAATTATCAAGAACAAAGAAGTTTCTTTGTTTTGAAAAAGTTCAGCATTTTAATTTGATGGTAACATTGTTTTAAACGTATATTGTTTCCTTGAAAGGTTTTCCTTCGAAAAACAGTAAACATTTTTGGCATGTTTTAAAATATGTTGGTTTTTTTTTTTTTTTGAGAATTTAACACAGTGTATTTTGATCATATTACATTCACCCCTCCTTCACCCTCCCTGATGCGTTCCCAGCCCCCTCCCCCCACAGTTCAGTGTTCTTAATTTTAACAACAAAGAATAACAGATCAAGTGCAATGGCATTTTGCACTGTGATTTGATCCCACCTATTCTGATAACTGGATGATATATAGAACCAGAGAATTTTTAAGGAGTCCCATGACCAAAACGTAGCTTTCCTGAAATGTGACTAGGGTCCAGAAAAACAAAATAGAGATAAGTATGGCCAAACGCATACTTCAGTTGCAGAAGAAGGTGTATCATTCACTGAACAGGCAAAGCAAACTTATCAACAAAATGTCAGGGAGGTTTTATTTTTCCTTTTCTCCTCCTTTTAGTTGCTACTAAGATTTTCAGATGAGAATCTGAAAGTATAGAGAAAGGTCACAGTGAAGATTTGTGAAGTGTCACACGGATACCTGTGAAATACCTTAGAAAAGCACCAGCCTGCTATCCATTCTCAACAAGCTGCTGCGAAGCTACACGTGATACGTGACCATCCTATGACTGCGGGACTGAGCCTGGAGGCCTCTGCGATGAAGATGCTCCGTGGACCACACATTTATGCAACGGGAAAGAAGGACCCAGTTGTGTAACTTCAAAATGTTCTCGGTACCACTGGAAAGGACATATGGTTCCTATCAGCTAATGAGCAGCCACTGACTGGAGGTTTTTGGTTTTTTTGGTTTTTTTTTGTATATGTAGATGTATATTTATAAATCAATTCTACACCTAATATTGTCAAGTCACTTTCTTTAAAGAACCTCATCTTATGTAATATATTTTCTATATTTAAGTGGTTTACTCTACTCAAGAATTTCTTTTAGTTTTCCCCTATCTCCTCTGACAAGTTTAAAACGAAATCCAGTGGAGTTATAGGAGAATATGAGACCGTGAGAATTCTATCCTCTCAAAGAATCGTATAAGGAACAGCTATCACTAGCGCCACTTTACAGAAGTCATTGGAAGGAGATGATGGCAGAAAGGAGAGGGTAAAATAACGCAGTCAGCTAGCATTGCCCGGCGGCAGAGAATCCAGATCCTTTACCGGAACTGGGACAACCTTACCTGTTACACTGCGAAAGGAGGAGAGATCGCTTCCTAAGGCCTCTTTGCTGCCATCTCAGTTTTCTCTAGGCAAAGATTTTCTCAAAGTTGAGTTATTTTCTTCCTATTCAATTTGGCAATAAAATTGTATGTGGATGTGTGATGATGATAGGTAATTAAAAGTTAATTATATTAAGCACTTTATAATTGTTAATACTGAAATATATCATGGTTTCAATGGTAAGGCGAGACAATTTTCCCGTCAGTTTTATAGCTTATTTTTTTTTCCCCACACTTAGTTCATAGCTTATCCTGTTCTAAGAAAATATATTGGGACAGCTTATGGGCAATGAAAGTCAAGTATATTTTATTAACAAAAATTTGACTTAGAATTTTCTTGACAAACTTCTACACATTGGTGTGCAATTTTGGAAACGTGTAGCTGTTGTTTGTGCTGTCTGGTTGTTTTGTGATAACATCAGGAGGAGATTCTGCTATCAGACTCTTTGGTTTTTGTATTCAACAGATTAACCCTCTTCAGTGTGGGCTATCTTATTCTTATAAGAAGGGACTGATACATATATACTCTTAAGAAAGTTTCTATTTTATTCCATTTTATTTGTTTACTTTTATGTGTTTTGTGTGGTATATGTTGCCATGGAGCACATGTAATAGTCAGGGGACAATTTGCAGAAGTCGGTCCCCTTATCCTTAACACTGCTTGAATTTTCTCTGTGGATTGGTTCAATACTCCAAGAGAGTACTGCAGTATGTGAAGAGCAGGTAGACTAAGTGGCTTTGGGCTTTACTTCATCACAACCCCCAATTGAATAGTAGTTCTTCCTCTCCCACATCCCCTGTGATGATCTGAAATTCTTTTGAGTTTCTCCAGGGAGTATGCAGCTCATAGATCCTTTAATTAAATCAAGATGTAATATATTGGGGGTGGTGGTGGTGGCGCATGCCTTTAATTGTAGCACTCGGGAGGAAGAGGCAGGTGGATCTTTGAGTTCGAGGCCAGCCTGGTCTACAGAATGAGTTCTAGAACAGCCAGGGCTACACAGAGAAACCCTCTCTCAAAACGAACAAAACAACAACAAAACCAAATGATGATGATGATGATGATGATGATGATGATGATGATAACTAAAAATAAGATAACATTGATTTAAACTATACAGTATTTGGCCTGTTCAATTTGTGAAAATGATACTATCAGGGTTTTGAAAGTCATCTAAACATGTTGCAACCTCTTACATGTTTTAGTGTTTGCATGCAAACAGCAAGTAGATTGAGAATGATGTTGGATGACGCCTTTAGACAGTTCCATAAATTCCTATTTACTAAAGAAACTTCAGTCTTTCATTGGCTTCTTTGTAAAAACAGATTTTTGAAAAAGAAAGATAGCTTTAGTTCATGGTTATTGGAGTCTTGATTTTCCTATATTCTAGCTTTAATGCAAATGTCCTAGAGACTCACTAACTAAAGGAATATTCCTCACAATTCTAACTAAAGGAGTATTCCTCACGACTCTAACTAAAGGAATATTCCTCACGATTCTAACTAAAGGAATATTCCTCACGATTCTAACTAAAGGAATATTCCTCACGATTCTAACTAAAGGAATATTCCTCACGATTCTAACTAAAGGAATATTCCTCACGATTCTAACTAAAGGAATATTCCTCACGATTCTAACTAAAGGAATATTCCTCACGATTCTAACTAATGGAATATTCCTCACGATTCTAACTAAAGGAGTATTCCTCACGATTCTAACTAAAGGAATATTCCTCATGATTATAACTAACTAAAGGGATATTCCTCACGATTCTAACTAAAGGAGTATTCCTCACGATTCTAACTAAAAGAATATTCCTCATGATTATAACTAACTAAAGGGATATTCCTCATGATTGTCCCTTTTCTCCTTAATGAAGCTTTCTAAATCTCAGCAGTCAAAGGTTTGCTATTTTAGCAGGGGTTTATTTTTAATGCTGAAGGAAAATTAAAGTTAGACTAAAAATTTTTAATTTCCCCTGTCATTCCTAGGAGGAGGAGGAGGAGGAGGAGGAGGAGGAGGAGGAGGAGGAGGAGGAGGAGGAGGCTCCTTAATTCATATTAAATGAATGTAAGTGGAGTTTCAGAGTAGTTACACATTGTTGTTGATATTTTTATTTTCAGTACCTCTGTTTGTATAACACATGTATATAACATGCATGTATTTGTGTGTGTGCACAACTGTGTGGATGTCAGAGGCCAGCATCCAGAGTTTGTCCTCATCTTCCACCTTATTGGAAACAGGGTCTCTTGCTTTTGTATGTCGGGCTAGCCTGGTTGCAAGAGATTTTTTTTTTTGTCTCCCACTACCCATCTCACTTTAGGAGTTCTAGGATTAGAGACACATGCTAATACACCCAGCTTTGATATAGATTCTAGGGAATTGAACTTATAATCTCACAGTAGCATGGCAAGTGCTTTACCTACTGAACCATCTCATTAGTTCCAATTTGTATATATATACATGTATGTACATCAAAATTTGCAAAAATAATCCTGATTAGCTCTCAATGGGTTCAGGGTGCAGTTTGTGTTTGCTTTTAATGGATGAGGCTGTACCTTCAGTGTGCTTGTATATATCTTGATGATGAGAACTTTAAAATGAAACCAACTCAACCCTGAAAAATTGTGAATTAGGAAAATTTTGCCTCATGTAGCCAATGTGTTACATTCTGTGAAAAAGATATGGGACTAAAGATGCAATCAATGACTTGTAATTGAATAGACAACAGTAAAGGAAACATGTCTGTCTGTCTGTCTGTCTGTCTGTCTGTCTGTCTGTCTATCTATCTATCTATCTATCTATCTATCTATCTATGTCTTCCTACCTTTCTTTCTTTCTTTCTTTCTTTCTTTCTTTCTTTCTTTCTTTCTTTCTTTCTTTCTTTCTCTCTCTCTATATATTCATGTATATATGCATGGGTATATATTCATGTGAAAATAAAATGCTTTCAGCTCTATTTCTTTTAGAATGTCTAACAGAGAATTCATCAGGCTGGTAAGGTGTAGTGGAAACAGCCCTAGAATGAGTCAGCATTGGCTCCTTGATTTGTCAGTCTTGAAAATCTCTATTTTACATGACAACAAGAAGAAAACCACAGATTACCTTGAACACAGTTTTGAAAATGAGCATAAATATATAAATAATTCAGTGGGCGAGTGCACTTGCATGACACATAAATCTGACCAGTGTTATTTGTGTTGCTGTCAGGCACAGACCTGCTTTTGTTCATTTCGCCTCCACATGCCCTGAGTCTGACCTGGCTGCCTCTCCTGATCCTCATGCTATGGACTGGTACCATGTTCCTTCCCTGTTTTTATACTCTGTAGCCTGGTGCTCTGACCACTCTTGTTGGCTCATTTCTTTTTGGTTGAGCTTTCTCTTTATTAACCCTTCAGTTTTCTTTAGAATTCTTTCAGTACGTTGATATTGCCACTCAAGGTGTTTTTCTTTAGCTTTGAAATATAATGTCTCCTTGCTTTAATCAAACTATTATAACAATAGTAGGAAGACACCACTGTCAGGGGCATTTATACCATGCGTGAAGGGAAACTTGCTGCCTTCTTTATTTTGATTCATTGTTCTACCTTAATGTAATCAGAGTGTTGACTATGACAACTTAGTTTTAAGAATGCAATAATGGACTGATACTTGCATATACTACTTATACACCTTTGCTTATTAACACAATACTAAATATATATATATATATATAGTATTATACTGAAACATAACATTAAATTGTATTATAATCAAAGGGGAATACATAGGAATAAAAAGATGGACTTTTTATAAATGTTGCTTCTTCACATATATTTGTGAATAAAAGTGATTACAATTGAACACCAATGTAAAAGAACCTAACTATACGTTTTGGAATTAGCTACGAAAAGAAATGTGGCTTAATGTATGTGCTGCCACGCACATACAGTAAATAGGCAAATCTGTTTGTCTTTTTAAATTTTCATGTTTAAAGAGTGAAGCTTTAGTCTACTCTCTGGAAACCCAGTCCATCTTCCTCAGTCCTGGGAAAGGTGACAGTATGGTAACATAGCTATTTGAAGGGAATATAAAGGGGAAGTAACTGCAGGCCATCAACAACAACTTTCTCTTTAGAGGGCTATAGTGTTTTGGGATACCTCAAAAGGAACCACAGACCACATATAAATGAATAAACATGGCTGTTTCCAATAAATGTTTATTAATAAAGCATTGTGGATTGTGTTTGGTTATGATCTGTATTGTGCCAACTTAGGTCTTCTATTATTGGTAATTCATAACTAACATCATTATTACTGTTATCCCCATCTTGAGAGGTCATTTCTTAACTGAACTATTTTGTGTAATACAGATTCATAAGTTAATGTAAGTAATAACATGGATACCGTTTTGGTGATTTCAAACAAAAAGAAGAGATTAGCTAAGATAGATTATTTTTTTCTTCATTAATTGGCCCTCTGTATCAAACAGCAGAATTAGACAAATCATTAATAGGTTATCTCTTAAGTTACGTTTGCAGTTGTGTGAACTTTAAGATATTAAACACTGGAAGATACGGAGCCTAAAGTAGCCACCTTCTGTATCCAGGCAGGACTACCAGTGGAGGGATAAGGACACCAACTCACCCATAAAATCTTTAACCCAAAATTTGTTCTGCCTACAAGAAGTGTATGAAAAAAGATGGAGGAGAGACTGAGGGAATGGCCAACGAATGACTGGCCCAACTTAAGACCCATCCCATGGGAAAGAACCCATCCCTGACACTATTAATGATACTCTGTTATGTTTGCAGACAGGAGCCCAGTGTAACTGTCTCTGAGAGTCTCCATCCAGCAGCTGACCAAAACAGATGAAGAGACCCACACTCAAGCATTAGACAGAGCTTAGGGAATCTGGTGGAAGCGTTAGGGGAAGGACTGAGGAACCCAGAGGAAATAGAGACTCTACAAGAAGACCAACAGAGTCTACTAACAAGGACCCTTGAAGGCTCCCAGAGACTGGAGCACCAACCAAAGAAAATACATGGGCTGGACCTAGACTCCCCACACATATGTAGCAGATGTGCAGCTTCGTCTTCATGCAAGTACCCCAATAAATGGAATGGGTGCTGCCCCAGACTCTGTTGCCTACCTGTGGGTTCCAGTTCCCCTAACTGGGTTGGCTTGGCTTGCCACAGAGGGAGATGATATGCCTAGTTCTGCAATGACTTGAAATGCTAGGGTGGGTTGATACCAAGGGGAAGACCTTTGCCTTCTCAGAGGAGAAGGAGATAGGGGAGGAGCTGTGTGAGGGGGATGACTTAGTGTGGGGATCTATGATCAGGATGCAAAAATGAGTGAATGAAGAAGTAAATAAATAAATAAATGGAGATATGTTAATAGATGTCTGAGGGAAAGATTTGTTGTACTGTCACATGAAAGTGATGTTTTTGGATGAAACTAAGGAGTAAGCAGTGGTAGTAAAATGTCATTGGGCTTTAATGAGTCACATATTGTGTATTAAGGACCATCTCCTAGGATCTTTATTTGGGACACTTGAACATCGAGGAAAAAAAAAAGAGAGAGAGAGAGGAACAATGTGTGCCTAAGTCGCCTGGCAGCTCAGTGTTGGAGCCTGCTTTAAAGTCCATTTTCACCTGACTATTGAGTTCTTAGCAGTTGAGAGAAATACACTAGCTCTCAGGCCTTTTTAAACATAGTCAACTGGTCTTAGTATTCTACTGTGTACTGTGCATTTCTAAAGGAGCTTTCAAGATGCATGCATCATTTCTCCATCTTCAAGTGAAGTGAAAACCATTGATAACTATTACTAAGAGTTTCAATTGAGATGGTAGCAAAACACTCTGAGAGTCTACATTATTACAGGGAAATTCCAAAACTTACATTATAACAAGGAAATCCAAAGCGCGGAGAACAGAACAATCTGGGAAGTTTTAGCATAACTTCTGAGATGTAAACAATTTAAATGTCAAGATGAAAGTGGAAGGAGTCAAGAGATGCAGATGTTTGTAGCATTTCTTCCTAGGGGACTGACTGTATGAGCAGGCACCACATGACCAGCTTGGTGACAACCCTGATTCTAATACCATGGACCTACAAGCTTTTATGTGCCCTGTATCCATTTTTCATAAGCCATTCTTACAATTTAGTGAGAGGTAGAAATTTACAGAGTGAAAAAACAATTCCCCTCCCTACATCGATTATGGCTCTAAAAAATTGTCAAAATATCTTTCAAGGGTGCCTATTTTAATTTGCTGTTCCTTCCTGGTATAAAGTTGTTTCAGTTAAAATAATTATAAGTAGAATATTATGTGTATAAATATATTTAAAATATATTTGAATACTTTTAAGTAATAGCATATTTAAATCTAAAATATTTACATCTTTATATATAATAACTTAATAATAAATATTTTAAAATATATGTAACAAATAGAATTTGGTCTAGTTACAGAAGTTTTCATTTTTATAGAGAAGGTTTATTTTCTCTCCCAGCCCTTGTAAACTTAGGCTTGTTTCACAAATTGTCTTCAAGCCCAATCAAAGATGGATTTTAGATGCGCCAATATTATATTGTTCTTGTATACTTGTAACTCTGGGTTGCCATGGTGACAAACTCTGATATCACATTTCTAGAGACAATTGGCTGAAATAAATCTTTGGGCACAACATATTCATTGGAAAAGAACATGCAAATCGGCTTGAACTTTCTTATTAAAGGTGAAGGTAGCAAAATGTGGCAAAACCCCCTAGGAAAGTGGTATAGTAGGACTGCTTTTGCAGAGAATGAGCTGTGGTTTTATCTTATTTCCATGAAGTTTTGGTTAGTCTTTATTTTATCATTTCTACAACAAAGGCATTTAACAAACAAAAGTTTTTATTTTTATGAAACTAAAGGTGTAGGGTCAGTAAGAGCACACACACACACACATACAAACACACACACACACACACACTCAGAAAGTACAGAAAGAATTCTGATAAAGACATTGTTTTAAAACTCAAAGTTATTAAACACTGTTTAAATAAGACAGGTACTTTTTGTATGTGTATGTGTGTGTGTTGGGTATGACGTATGTATTTGTGTATGTGGAGGCCTGAAGTATGTATGTATGTCTATATATTTATATGTATATATGTTTGTATGTATATATGTGTATGTATGTATATATGTATATGTGTATATATGCTTGTGTGTGTGTATATATATATATATATGTATGCATGTCTGTATGTATGCATGTCTGTATGTATGCGTGTCTGTATGTATGTGGAGGCCTGAAGTATGTATGTATGTATGTATATTTATATGTGTATATGTATATGTTTGTATGTATATATGTATATATGTTTATATGTGTATATATGCACGTATGTATGTATGTGGAGGCCTGAAGTTGCCATGAGGAGTCTTCCTTGATTGTGTTTCACCTTATTCCTTCAGAAAGAGTCTCTCAGTTGAACCCAGAACTCATTTATATGGCTAATCTGGGTACCTAGACTGTTCCCAGGACCACTGACTCTCCCTCCCACAAGCGGGGATTTTGGTTAGACCATAAAACTAGCCTATGTTTCCATGGGTTCTATGGTCTGCACTCCAAGCCTCAGAGCTATGCTGCAGGCATTTTAACCACTAAGCCAGTTACTAGCTACGGTAGTTTCTAGCCACTCCTATCACCCCCCCTTTTTTGTCAGACAGGGTGTTGGACATTCCAGGCTGGCTTAAACTTATTATGTAACTGTTGATGACCTTTAACTCTTGACCCTCCTGCTTCCACCTCTCAAATGCTGTGATTATAGGCATGCATAATAAGTTGATATGTAATAATGTACCCTTCAAATTATTGATAGTGTTTATTATTAGGGAATGTTTGTAGGAACATTTTTATGTTAATTCTATAGACAGAAAAGCATCAGGAGTTCCTGGACAGGTAGAACAATATGGAGAAAATAATAAGTTTTATTCAATGCACTTTTATACCTTTTAGACAACTTCTTACCAGCACAGAATAAGGTCATCTGAAATCTTTTTAAGGATGTGAATGGCTTTCTTAGGCCCTTTAGTATTTTCTTCACTCTTTTCATGATGTCATTAAGCCCTTATGAAGATAACTTTATTGTGATATGATTTATGGCAGACTAGAGACAAGGATAGCAACAATAGAGGTGTGTCAGAATGAAATTACTGATGCTAATCAGGAGCAATGATAAGGTCCAAAGTGCAGACTCTAGAATAAGAAGGTTCTCAATTAATATGAGGCATTGTTTGTGACAGCAAACCCAAAGCATCTCCATCAGCTCTTACTCGTTTGTCTTGAGTCTTTACTTGACCGCTAGACAAGCGAAAATAAAAAACACACTGATAGGTTTTCCTGCGTTGTCTCTCAAGAAACCCACTTTACTGCCTGATAGATAAATCAAGGAGTAGGGAAACAAGAGTGAAAAAAATTTAAAATGTGGTCAGAACTTTAAGAACTAGAAATAAAAGATTTATCTCACATCTCAAATAAGGAAAGAACACAGATACATACATACATGCGTGTGCACACGCACATGCATACACACACATGCACACACTGACATGACACATACATATTACTTTGTGTATGTAGCAATTTCAATGAAGACTATATAGACTATGCATATTAATCTGCAAAACCTGTACAAAATATGTTGTACTTGAGAAGAAATAGGATTTATGAAAAAGAAGAGTGCATTTGTTAGCATCTTCTACTGCTTCGTTGCACATATATACAATTAAAAATAGGCAAGCTTTTAATACGTACAACTGGAGTTTGAATTTAGATATGCAGTTACCAGGTAGACATTCTCCTTTGCCTTTTGAATTTGGTGCATTAATAAGAAATGGGCAGTAATGAGTGCAGACTTCCTAAGGCTGACCTCAGTCAGCTACTAAGAGTAACATACTCCGCAAATCTCAGATGTGGCTACAAATCAAACACTACCCTCCTCATGTGCACAGGGCACAAGCATCCAGTCACAAATCTCTGATGTCAGACTTATCACAAAGTTACAACCATTAATAGTAGCACCTTCCAAAAGGAAGACCAGCAGTAAATTTTGCTGGGAGAGTATGAGAAACTATCGTGCAGTCTACCTACGTGGTACCCACCCACTTGCTAGAGGACTGTTGTCTAAAACTGAAAACTTTGACTGCCAAGGGGATATTTTACCCACTTGAAAATCATTTATTCATAGGAATCTATTCTCTTGTTGGGGACATTTTCAAAAACAATAATTATTTATTATTATTATTATTGTTATTATTATCATTTATTTATTTTAAATGTGACCTCTTTCCTGGACTTAGCATTTTTTGTGAAACTTTAAAGAAATGCCAAGTATATTTTCATGAGAAAAAGTGGCACCATGGATCATATGACTATTTTCACAAAACTCTATTCTAATCTCTGAAATTGGCCAGAGATCATGAAAAATTAAGTAGTGGGTCACTAATTACAAAGGCATAAAGCCTTGGTGGGGACCTCCACCAAGAGTCTGGGGGTTCTGCTCAATACCTGCTGAAGCTGAGTCTGTGTAAATAGCAGTAGTGACTCACTCTGTTATCTGGCAATAACAAGAGAAAAAAGCTATTCCCTAACTCACTTGCAGACCATATCCGTGTTCAAAGACCCAGTGTATTCTGAAAATCAGAAAAGGTATTGCTCAGAGCTAACAGTTATTCTAATCATCTCTACAAAAACCTTAGTCATGTTTGTTATATAAAGCAATGATTTTCTCCTGGACTGTCTTTGGACAGGATCTTTATGTCCCTTGGAGATTCTACTACCCATTTGTTGAGACTGTATAGACTTCCTAAGTGATAACATTAAAAAAAAAACAAAAAACCTCCCATAGCCCCAGAATCAATCCATTTCTGTTACTCAAATCAATTCAATGTATACACTTCAGCAAAAAATGCTTTTTGACTACATTTCTCTTGTGCTAAAGTGCTCCTTAGCTCCTTTGCCTTTTGAAGGTGCTAATATGATAGTGGATGAGTGGGGTATGGTGTATTGGGTTTTTCAGGTTGTTACCAGTTACATTTCAAAGCTGAAAATTTTCTTCAGCTTTTCTTTGCCCCCTTCTTTAACAAACCTTGTCCTCAGATCCTGAAATGTGTTGCCTCCCATTTTCCCCATATTGAAAAATAATCAGACAATAACATTTTGAAAAATACTTCCTATTTAAATATTTTAATAGACGGAATATTATAATGTTAGGCATTAATGATAGGCGAGTAGGTAATAACAAAGCTGGGATTTGAATCTCCATGTGAATATACCCACTAACAAGCTAGAGCAATTCTAAATCCAACTGGTATCTACTTTTTTTTTTCTTTTTAATGGATATGATGATTTGGCAAAGCATTCTTGAGTTTTGAGTAATTTTATGTCCTCTGGTTAATACTTCAGGATTTGAAAACCAAGTGTAAAATTCAAGGCATAAACAAGGCCGGTACCACAGTATGAAAATATGTTTTAATGTTGTTGAAGGTTAACAACACATACAAAAATATGTACCAGAGAAAATGATTATACTAAATCCTCCAAATTAAAAAAAAAGTAGGTCTTATCAGTTGTCTTTTTCTACTAATAGGAATAGCACAAAAGCTAGTCCCAACAGGGAAGGAGGGACCTGGGACAAATTGGATCCTGAATTTGGGGCATTGGATATTGACTACAGAGAACCACTTCAAAGTAAAACAAGCTATGCTAAAGCTGACACCTCATTCAGCTGCGTGTAGTCTAACCTTCAGTGTATGACCTGAAACTAAATTAGTACAAGTTCTAAAGTGTAAAGAAATATCCACAAAGACTAAATCTTGCAGAGTGAGAGTTATAAAAATATTGTGCAAAATAAGAAATTATTTCTCCTTTGGGTTACTCAGACGCACAGAGCTGAGGCAGACCTTTACATTTCTAATCAACGTTTTCTACATAAGCCATTGTATATGCTGTTATAACTCAATAATTATAAACTTATTAAAATGTAGGTCTGGTTCCATGTTGGTTGGGTAAACATCAAAACAGAAGATGAGAGAACCTTCTATGTGGTGACTTTCATCTTAACATTATCAGACTACTAGGGAGTTTAAGTTTTCCAGAAGAGTAGAGAGAGGCAGCTAACCCCAACTCCTACATCAATAACTGTAAGGAGTCCTCATATCCTTTACACAGTGCATTGTTCAGGACCCATGTGGATCAATCTGTAAGTTTACCGATCAGAAAAGATTCGAGTGCAATGAGGTTATTTGCCAGCTACTCAGGACAAAACCTTACAACTAAAACCCTAGACACATCTACGCCCAGCTTTAGGAAGCAGTGTAGAGACATTAGGGATCAGAAGAAAGTTAAAAGGGATATTTCACTTGGAAACACTATGTTCCATTTTAGGTTACTTGGGGACCACCCTTTCTAAGCCTTTAGGAGCCGAAACAGATCCAGGGCATTTATAGGCAGTCTCCTGAATCTCGCTACTTTTGTATGTTCAATCATGATCTTGCTCATTATCCGATTTACCACCACCACCACCACTGCTGCTGCCACCACCACCACAACAACCACAAACAACAACTAACAACAACAAAACAAAAGAGGATAGTAAATGCTTGTGCTAATTTCCTGATGCTTAGGGTTAGGGATACAGGATGTAAAAAAGAAAACCAAAGTATTCATGGTGGTGGAGGAAACCTGTGTGTTCTAGAAGGATCAGGCAGCCCCATCTTAACGTACAGTATTGTAACATGATAGAGGCAGTCAACAAGAGGTGTGGGAGGTATGTGGGCAAGGTTCCCGCCAATCCCGCTTTCGGTTGTATGATCGTAGTTATGTACATGTTTGGGCTGATGCTTTGTTTTTCTTACCTGGAAGTTGTTGAGTAGGCATCAAGATGGGCTGTAGACAAGTAAACAATGAATAGCACGTGTGAACACACAGGGAAGGATTTCTGTCAGAAAGGGATTCAAAGAGGCTAATGAGCCAACTCTGAACCAGTTTTTCTCAACCTTTAGGTCACCACCCGTTTGGGAGTAGAATGATCCTCCCCACAGGAGTCATATATTAGATATCTTGTATATCCAATATTTACATTATGACTCATCACAGTGGCAAATTTACAGTTATGAGGTAACAAAAAATAATTTTACAGTTGGAAGTCACTGAAAATTGAGGGACTGTATTTAAGGGTCACAGCATTAGGAACTTTGAAAACCACTGCTCTAGATTATCCATGGGGAAAGTCAGATATTACCCTGAAAACTGCCCTGATACCTTTATCTTTGTCCATGTGAGTATTCTTGATGTCTGCTTTTAAAATTCTAAAATAGTTTTGAAGTTTACATACATGAGAGATATGTTAGAAAGGGAAATCAATTTTTTCCAGGTATGTTTGTAATTTTGAAATTTTCCAGCTGTATTTCTTTTCCTGATGTTCTTTGGGAGATAAAAGCATATTTAAACCTAATCTTAAATGTTGGGGACCACTGCTCTACTTGCTTTCACCTAACATTAGCACACACCACAGCCTCAGATCCAGCCTCTTGTTATTCACAGCACCACATCTTCTTCAGGCTTTGCTCTTCCCAGTCTCTGTCCAGAAGTTTCTCTTTTGGAATTTTGATATGCCCATATCAACTTCGATCATTTTAAAAGGCAGCTCCAACATTGACCATCTTGAGAAAAGAAGATTTTTGGTGTGGGGGGGAGGCAAGCCTCATGGTGTGTTGATAACCTTTTACATCATAAGTCTTGGGCAGACACTGGCACTGCCCAAATAGAAACGTCATTTCCTTTTTGTAAATTAGGGTCTTGCTATGTGGCTGAGGCTGGCCTTGTGAACCCGTGATCCCCTTGTCTCCCGTTTGAAAATGCCTAGATTGTAAGTGTATGCCAGCACTCTTAGTCCATTAACTCAATTTTGACTGCTTTTCTTTTTGTTTGAAGTGTACATTAATCATGCCTTTCTTGTTAGCACATTAACTTCTAGATGCCTTGATTTCCAAAACAAGTGAATTTATAGTATCTTAAATAGTAAATGGTACAACAAATGCTCTTTGGATGAATATATTATTGTAAAGAATATCTCATATTATAACAACCTTAATGATGTATCAGTAGCATTATTGGGAAGTTTCGTGAATCTTAGATATTGGTTACTTGTTCCTGGCAAGGAAGTTGGGAACGTGAAGATGACAGGATTTGGCTAGTGTTTGCTTAGTTGTATAGTTCTTACAGACACGTACAACATTTATAGAAGATATTAAATTCCTTCATCTGAAATTATTTTAAAGTTGAATTTTAATTATAAAATATTAGTAAAAACTCAGAAAAATTTAGAAACTAGAGTAAATACCTGCATATTTGAAAATGACAGAGGATGGAGAACTCTTTACTCAACTCAAATGTTCTCATTCTCCTGGGCCTAATGATTTCATTAAATATTTTTTTTAGTATCTCTTTACAAGGGAACTAATCATTACAATGGCTATTTTATAGTCTTACTACTGTGGGTCAGATCTTACACCTCACTGAGGAATTAGGGCTTCAAATTCAGCTGTTTCTGACCTTGACACAAAAGTGCTTTGGGAAGTTGAATAGATTTAATTCCAAGAAAGCACTGTTAAGAAACAGGTTAAACAAATGGATGACTTTGTTGGAGGAGGTAACAATCTTTCTTATTTCTAGTTCCACATTCTAACAAATTTGTCCTAGATAATATCTACAACTTTCTGTGGCCATGAGTTTGTGATAAAGAGAAATTTTAAAAATATATATATTTAATAATCTTTTGACAGAAATGAGTATAAGTGTTTTGCTACTAAGGGATATTACATGAAGAATTATACTATGTTGGGGCTCTAACGAGAAGCACAAGAATAATTAATTTTTTCATATGTATTGTGTTGTCTGAGATGGTACCATTTAACATTTTTATTTATTATGTGCATGAGTGTTGACCTCATGTGTGCCAGTGTACCACATGCATACCTGGTACCTGAGGAGGCCAGAAGAGGGTACTGGATACCCTGAGACTGGAGGTACAGATGATAAGCTACCATGTAGGTGCTGGGAATCAAATTCAGATCCTCTGGAAGAGCAGATGGTGCTCCTAACCGCTGAAGAATCACTCTAGCTCTCAAAGTTATATTTTTGTGTAAGTAAATCTAGTATGTAGAGGGGGAAAAACTATAGCATTTTAAGGGAAAGTTGACTAAATTCATAAACCAGACTGTCTATTGTTTTATTTATTAAATGCTGATTGCCAATTTTATCTATAAAAAACTATCTTCTGTGATTGCGGTTTAAGCTAGGTATTCTCTCCAGAAAAATTCTACTCTGGATATATGTGCACATTAGATAGGGATTGCCACAGATTTTGTTCATGGCTCTACAAACTATAATGTGTTAAGTACTATATTTACCTTCACTACCTGGAAGCAAAAAGAGCTTGTGCCGAAGTGTATATAATATTTTAAAGGCCATGTTGTCATTAGTCACTATATGATAGTATGCTGTTAACTGTCACTTGGTGTCAGGGCAGCTTTACTAAAGTCTCTAGCTTTTATGTCTTAATAACTGCATAACAAAATTTTACAATACATAAAAGAAAAATCTCTAGAATAATACTTATGTCTAACAAAGTTGATCTAAGCATTAAAAACCTTTTTCCTTATTGACAGTAGATTGTGGTACAAAAAGAAAAGGAAAACCAGGCATTCCTGTATAAACTGGAACGAGCTTGAATCCACGGCCCAGAATGGAATGAATACAATAAAACAGCCATACTCCAAACTCCAGAATGATGATGACACTTCAAATCTTTCTGCCATATGCTGATTCCTGCCACCATTTTACTTTGTAGAAAGAGTAGTTAGTTCAGGTCTACAACCTGAACGTTCTTTTCCAAATTTAAACAAGTGAACTTAGAACCAGCTGTAACTGTTTTTTACCTGTAATGCTATAAACCCTATGTCACAGAACTTTGATAAAATAAGATCCTCTCATATTAAGCTTTTAGCATGAAAGATACTCCAAGACACAAACTGTCATTACATTAAGTAAGATATTCTTGATAAATTAATCCATGGTCCTGGGACTCATATGGGTTCTAGGACATTCTAATTAAAATTAGCCATCAGATAAAAGAGAACTCCGGAAGAAATAAAAGCCAACTCCATGTTATTTGAAAATAAGGCATGAAGGATGAAAGAAAAACTACATGTCATGTAATTGAAAAGTTGACTTCTCTCTTTTGAAGGCCATGATAAAAATTCAGTTATCAATGAAGTCCTGTGAGTAAAACATCCGATGAGCAGAGAGCTGAACCCTGCTCTGTAACAAGTAGGCCCAATGATTTTGTCTTGGTGTAGAGATCACAGCTCTGGGTGCTTTTCTGTAGCATGTACATGTCTACACAGTAAACAAACATGTCAAGGCCATTGGTAAATGGCTCCCAATACAGACTAATAAGCCAGAAAACTAACAATATGAAAATTAATTTAACAGATGCATCCTCCAAACCATCAGTCTTCAAAACGTATTTTGTAAAAACGCAGAATGTTTTTGAGTGTTAAAAATGAGAAGATATTAAACATTTCTGAAAAAAAAACCTACTGTGAAATACTGACCAATGAACCAACAGCATTTTCTGTCAATCATGGTGCTACTTATCAGAATAGAGTCATATAATTGTATGCTCTCTAGATTTGCTTCTAATATATCTGCTAAACATATTATAGTAAAGATTAGAATTCAATAAATATGGAGGGTAACTCATACCTTAAATTCCTCCAAGATTTTGTAATTTTTCCCATGATATTCACAAAAGTTTTTCACTTCTTTACATTCGGGACAGCATCCATTGTGTTCCACCTTTGTACATTTCGGATGAATTTTAGGGCATTCCGGCTGGTCACAGACAGGTCCATCTAGGGCACAGACACACGGACAGTTGGAATGCCCCGGGAAAAACCGTTCTCCCAACTTGTACACAAAGCCGCTGTCATCCACACACCCTTTCCCTCGATAGTCATCAAAGATCAGATTGTCATTACTGGAAGCCTGGTCACCTTCATCAGCAGGATAGTCTTCGTGACTGATGGCAGCAGAGGTGACCAATCCAGGGATGACCAATAGAAGTATGCAAGCTTCATGAATATGAAGAGCCATCCCCCTCCTCACAGACTTCTGGATGTTCTCCTAATATTAAACACACTCAGCTCCTTCCATGGGAATGCAAGAGGGGTGGGCTGAAAATAAATATTTAAAAGATAATTTGACATATAAAGGAGAGTAAAGATGCAGTTAAGCCCATGCTTTTAAGTCATTTGTATGGATTCAATTTGGGAGACACTGAGACTTCAAATCAATTAAGTTCATCCAACTGTCTATACTTTATTGTAAAGTTTGAATAGTGGACTTTGGCAATATATGTTTCAATAAAGTTCACTTATGGAGTTATTTTACTTAAGGGCCTTCAGGTTGTAATTTTCCTTTGAGTTTCAATGGTTTGGCTCTTTATATATTGTAAGAAGTGGTTTTACCAAGTCTTAAAGGATGATTGCAAGTAGTTACTGATATTCAAGGTGATGTGCAAATAGTTACTATAGTTCAAAGATATTTGAAATGACATCCCTAGTTTTCTTTGAACTGGGTGAGTCAGTAATAGAATGTAGATGTTATAGTAATCTGCATAAAAACAAGAGATTAGGGTCAAGCATTAAATTCTAAAAGCAAAGGAATTTTTTAAAAAAGCAGTTGGATGCAAGTTTAAATGAGATGGATCCAGTATAAAAGCTTTCTTTCTCATGCCCATATTCTGGATTGTGGAACATGCTGAATATAAAAAATAACACAATAAATCATGGTGAGTAAGAGAAAATATATCTAAATGATACAAAAATTTATTTATATGGGCTTGTTAAAGACAGTCATTTATACTTTTGTTAAATATCATTATTTTTATGCAGGAGGTAAGCACCTAGTGGGCAGGAAAGATATATCTACAACTTTTTATAGCCATGAAGATCTAATAATCATGTCAGATTTGAAGTTGATTCCTTTCATATAATATGAATAACATTCACATTTTACTGAAAATATAACTCATTTGAAATGATAAGAATATTTGCATTCAGTTAGTTTAGACAGATGTCAGGAAAAAAAACTTTCTGTGGAAGTTTCTTAATAATGAAGCATGGACATTCACAGACTGAATGCCTTATTATCTGGGTAGCAATTACTGTTGTAGGCTTCCTGAGGGTTAGCATTTGGTAGTAACTGTTGGTAATGAGGTTTCCTTTGAATGTTTAGAGTAGCTAACTTATGTCAAGGTTCTGGAGGAAACTATAATTTTGGAGAGGGATAGATAAGGAATATTGTAAAATATTTAATTCAAAATTTAAATGTATTGGCTCTCTGCCAGTATCACTAAGATTGTATGTAGAGCATTTTAAGATGTCTAAGTTTCACTCAATGTTTTATTTACAAAGTATACTAAAAACAGTAAAAATGCTCCTTTTCAGGCTAGCATACAACTATGATAATTAAATGTGATGAAGATGATGTTAGGAAACTTTATAAACTCTTAGAATATATTTGCATCTTAAGTTAGATATGCAAATTAGAGTAATAGTAAAATGGAAGGCAATGTATTCACGTTCTCTTTTCAGACAAGGTTGATATTGGTATTCCTCCAATATTCTCTGATATTAGAATTCCTTTTGGGTGAATTCCTTTGAGGTAATGATAAAGGAAATAGATTTCTCTTAAAATATGTCAAAAATAATGAGTCATGACAGAACAAGAAAATGCAAACCTACAATTCTACTTGAGAAGCTGGAAGCTCCCTTTGACAAAGCATTTTTATTCTTCTAAATTACTACAGAGGCCACAAACAGGGTAGAAGCTTCTGGAAAGGCATATATATGTTTTACTAATTAAAGCATACATCTATGCACTTCTCACACAGATAGAAAGTTTATCTTGCAAGACAAGGAAGCTCCCGTGCCTCCTCACAATGTCCAGTGGCAGCTATCAATGCATGCAAGAAAAACCATGGGAAATACACACAGGATTCTGCTTTAAAATGACCCAGACAGAAAAGAATCATTTTGTAAGCCACAGGTAGGCATTAATGTGCAAGGTTATAGTAAATGCAAACTGAAAGATAAAAATAAGGGTGGGGTTTTTTTCTTCATATTAACATTAAGCATGCTTTTATTATGAGGAATATGTGTCTTTTTAATGAAACAAAGTTACTAGGCTATTTTTAAAAGAGCCTTCATTATAATAAATATGTTGTAGTACCATTTAGAATGCTCTTTAAAAATAGGGAGGTTAGGGAAATACAACAACATCATTATCTGAAGATTTTTAATCAGAATGCAAACACTGCTAAACTGAGGATCACTTCCGAGCTAAACTTTACCCCCTCCCTGTATTGCTACATATGATTTAAAATGACTGCATCTATGTCTCTGAGAAAGCAAACACAACTCATGTCATAAGATTCACTTACCTAGTCACTCTGAGGTTAATGGTGGTGCCGGGGGTCACAGACCGATCTGAACTTAAAGGTCAGGTATCTCTTAGGTAAGCCGGTCCTCTTTAGTCACCCAAAGAATGCATTTTCAGGCATGAATTAAAGGCAATCCATCCTCTCTATTTCCCATTTCAAAACACAGGCAAGAAGCAGTCTCCCACCCTTCCAGAGAGAAACACAGCAGACACACATAAGAAATATGCTTTGGACCTGTCTTCAGAATTCAAAGCAAGAAGCAATGCTGGTCCTGTGGAAATCCGGACCCTGGTAGCAGAATCATGTTGAACTTATTTTTAGCATTTTCTTAGATCCTTCTATGAAATTTCCTGGCTGATAACGCCTCCTCCACACATGAGTTCACTTACACAGTGTTTGCTACGGCAGTAGAGGTGACTTGGCTAGGCTCTGAGGATCACAAACAGAAACAGCATACTGAAGCTTAAAGCCCACTCCACCAGCCGAAGCATCAGCATCGTCCACAGTATGTTGACTGAATCCCTCCTCACACACCAGAAGATTCTAACTGTGGATGTGAAGCAAAGGCGCAACTTTAACTGGGGTTTGGCATCGCTGTGAGCAGTTTGCAGACTGCTGATTCGGAGCTCATCCTGCCGGCAGCCGGGAATTCCTCAGCACCACGGACAGCGCCAACAACTGGCTTCTGAGCCCAGCTTGGTCGAAACCCCCAGCTGCTTCCGCGGACCAGGCTGTAGTGTTGTCTAAGGCAGTCACTTGATACAGCTGATGCGAGCGAGCATGGGGTGTGTGTGGGGGTGGGGTGGGGGGGGAGTTTCTGCATGCAAGATACTTATTTGCATTTAAATCACAATAAAAATTAGAAAGATGTAATTTTACCTAATGCTTTCTTGCATGGGCTGCAGAGATGAAAGTTCCGGGGACTTGCCTTTAGATTTAAGCCATCTGCAGTCGTTGGTTATTACTAATAGATAAAGCACACTCATTGTCAAAGAATCTGTGAAAATGTATGCTTTCGGACTCTATTTGACCCTCTGGATATAGAAAGATTTTCCTTGTGCTATACATAATTCAACTTTCGGTCTTCTGCAGCTCAGGTTTGATTTAAAAAAAAAAAGTAGCCGCGTTTTCCTGCAGTTTGTTCTCTAACGTTAAAAATCAATGTCTTGTAATTCATCTAGTCTGTCATTAGGCGTCATTGTAAAGCTGTTTCTTCCAACCTCCTAGCAAGGATGCCCTGTCTCTAAATTCATAACCAAATAGGAAAGTGAAAGATTCTGGGTGAAAAACAAAACAAAACAAAACAAAACAAAACAAAAACAAACACAGACAGATAAATGAACAAAAAGTTATAATTTTTATTTGTAATAGTATGGGCCATATAATATTTATCCAAAGCTTGTTTTAAAACAAAAATTTTATTTATTGGTTATTTTAACCAGTTACTTGCTGGCTTGTGAGCAGACTATATAAAGCACTTTTAAACCTTAGAGTGGATGCCCTTTGCATCAGGGTATCCTATTGCTGATCAGATCCACAATCGAATGGTGCCGTCAGAACCTCCAGAATACAGATTTTCCCCAAGGTGGGAAAATACCACACTGTTCACTTCACTCTCATGGCCCACCAGTTTGTGAATTTGCCCAGATTTAAGATCCAGTAAATGGATAATCCCGTTGGCACTTGCCTGAGCTAAAACTCGACCTGGAAAAGAGAGAAATGGAGATTTATCTCAAGCAGTCACAGTATGTAAACAATACAATATTTTATCTTGTTTTGGTTGTGATTCAAGAGTCTCATTTTTATATTAGGCTCTCATTAAATATGAACTAACTTCTATCTATAAAAATAATTTGAGCCATAAGATACAGTTAGGATAAAAGCCTATAGTTCTACTTGCTCAATATTCAGAGGTCATTGTATGTCCCAACATTCTTTCTTCTTATATTTGTGATTGACAGATCATTTTGAGATGAGATGAGAGCAACTAAAGAAGACAACTATTTTGTAAATGGATATATTAAAGTAATTTAAAGCAATAGTTATCTAAATGGACAATAGGATATATGCTTCAAGTAGATATATCTATAGGTATTTATCCTAGAAAATGTAAAATGCATTTACCTGCTTTAAACATATTTATTATAATTCTGCTAAATCATTGTATAAATCTGTAACAGTTGTGATATTTATGAATTCAACACAATTTCTTTGGAGTCGGAATGAAAAAAGTAAGGCTTTCTATGTCAAAATTATATGAGCATTAACTTAAATTTCTGCAAATCTTGCAAATTAAAATAATCCAAATTTCATAATTTTTAAAACATTTTTAGTAAGTGCCAAAGAATTAAAGTAGCATAATTTTGATTAATAATATTTTGATAAATTCCAGTAGGAAACTATCCTGCCATTTGGAGGCAAGTAGAATTAATATAATATGCTCACCTGAGCTTAGAATATAAGTATTAAATTAAAAATTGGGTCATCTAATCATGCTTATTGGTATATTACCATCCCAATGACAGTGTTTACAACTTATTAAACTCTTTTAGCATCTGATACCACACTGAGTACTTGCTGTACAATTATTAGGAGGACCCAATAGTAGAAGAAAGGGCAGTAATTCTACTTTAGAGAGGAAGAAAGAGGCTTGGGAAGGGTAAGTTGTTTATCATGTATGGGAGGAACTGATATTTCAGCACAAACATTCCAAATCTAGAGACTTGTAACCATCACATCTGCACTGTGTCCAGAGGACATTGTATCAGCTATGCCTTCTGGACAGAGTTTGGGTAGGAAACACATCTT
Source organism: Mastomys coucha (assembly GCF_008632895.1). Taxonomy (NCBI): domain Eukaryota; kingdom Metazoa; phylum Chordata; class Mammalia; order Rodentia; family Muridae; genus Mastomys; species Mastomys coucha. Next base: position 96,741,859 of record NW_022196896.1, on the reverse strand, counting down.
ACTGTCCATTGCATAGTAAGAATTTACAATGAAAAGCATGGTGAAGTCTTTCATCACATACTGTCCCTGAATAGTCATACTGCCTATGAAACAGAGAGATGTTTTAATGAGTAAAGTTAACCATGATAAATATGGTCTATTTGCAAACCTTTATAAGACTCAGCTTCTTTGTCTAGAACGAAGCCTGACACAGCAAACATCTTTAGGATGGATTAGAGTGTCCAAAGCAGCAGATGTGAATATCTATTACAAACCCTTTCTACTAAGTCTTTGCTGACAATGGGGTTACACACTGACTTCTCTTCTAGATTCATTCTATAGGCAACTGCTGTTTTTGACTTTCCTGAAACTCAAACAAAAGTTGCAGTTTTTATACAACAACCATGGAGGGGTACAGGATTTTAAAGTGTTTAGAACCATACAGAACCAAAGTCAATAAAGAGAAGGATATAGCTAGAAACCATTGTTTTTGTTGTGGTTGAATCTATAAAAGTCAGATTTAAAAATATTCAGAGGGTGTCTTAGGGTTTTGCTGCTGTGAACAGATACCATGACCAAAGCAACTCTTAAAAAGAACATTTAATTCGGGCTGGCTTACAGAATCAGAGGTTCATTCAATTATTATCAAGACAGGAACATAGCTGCATCCAGGCAGGCATGGTACAGGAGGAGCTGAGAGTTCTTTATCTTCATCTGGAGGCTGCTAACAGAATACTGACTTCCAGGAAGATAAGATGAGGGTTTTAAAACCCACACCCACAGTGACATGCCTACTCCAACAAGGCCACACCTTCTAATGGTGCCACTCCCTGAGCCAAGCATGTACCAACCATCACAGAGGGATTTAGGTAATTTCTAAAAGTTTGTTTAAACAACAACAAACCCAACAGTATTATGCAATGACTTAGAAGAGTTACAGCATATTAAAAGTAGGTAAATATTTAAAAGTTTACAAGGTATATATCTTTAGATATGGCTACATAGTACATGTGTTCTATAAATAAAGTTATAACACTAGAACACACTGCTGGATGTCGTTCTCTGATCTCTGTACCTGCTCTATGGCCCACATGTGCACCACCACACCAAGTCAACTTCCCTTTAAAATATGTATATTATAAAATCAGCAATGGCATGAATGAATGTTGGGCATCAGTGGGAGGAGAGGTCCTGGGTCCTATGAAAGCTCGATGCCCCAGTGTAGTAGAATGCCAGAACAAGGAAGCTGGAGTGCGTGGGTGGGTGAGCAGGTGGAGGGGGGAGGGAATAGGGGGTTTTCGGAGGGGAAACCAGGAAAGGGGATAACATTTGAAATGTAGATAAAGGAAATACCTAATAATAATAATAATAAAAGAGTACATAGTGATACTCTGTTCTCTAGAAGCTGAATGTCCTCCCATTGCTGTGGCACCCACCAGTAAATTGCTAATGAGCCTTCCCTTGCAGCTATAAAGGCTCCAACCTCAAAAAAATAAAGAAATAAAAATCAAATAAAAAAGAAAAAAGAAAAGAAAATCAACAATGGAATAATAATATAAAAGTATAATTTTAAATAGTGTTAAAATAACTTATGTGAAACTTTAGGCAACATTACTCATGTTAGAGTTGCTTTATTCTCTAAGATATGAATGGCCTCAACTTCATACACATGGAATTTCAGGCAACTAAGGAAGGTTGCAAGTGGGAGAAATAGTCTTCCCCAGGGAAGAAGGCACCAATTGGGTTATCCAATACCAAATCGTCAGCCTTGAAAACATACATACAAGTAACATTGTAGAGACTGAGCATGTTATATTTAGGAGTATACATATGTATTCATATACATATATGCATGTATAACAATGAAAGGAGAGGCTATGAATTTGAAGGAGAACAAAGAGAAACATATTGGAGGGCATAGAGGGAGGAAGGAAAAGAGAAATGTTGAAATCATAATCTCAAAAATTAAAAAAGGTAAATAAACATGAAGGGGTAAAAATAGACTTGTACTCATATCTTCTTTTAATTATATATCAAATTATGCATATCAAATTATGAATGTACATATTCCAAAATATATAGAATAAGCCTGAAAAACATATAGTATAGTTTATCAATGTTAATTAAAAATAAAATTATTCAAGGTACTTTCACAGAGTTAGGTGTTTTTACATGGTTTTGAGTAAGCAAGTAATGGTTTTCATTATGATATTTTCAAAGATATATCATTTTGCTTCATTTGTATTATTGAACCCCAATTTCCTGTCCCTACTTCCATGGCCTGTCTGGTTGTTTTCCTGTCTCTAAGGGCTCATCTTGCTGTCATGTCGCCTCATGGTTTCTACTGTCACCTCCTCAATCTTCCTCAACATCATCTCTTTCCCTCTCCTCCCCTTGTGTACTTTCATAACCTACTGAAACACAGAATTAATACATATATATGCACATATATAGTAATTTTAAAATAAAACATGCTATTCTTAAACACCTGTCAAATAAAATGACTTGTTTCATTTTGTTTATTACATCCAGGAGTTAGACGGCTCAAATTTTCATCAAGTAAAAAAACAACCCTTAATTTTGGGAAAGATTAATCTTATAATAAATAGCATATATATATATATATATATATATATACACATATATGTTGATATATATATCAACATTGGGAGATTATGAGTACTTTTCATTTGTGTGTCTTCAAAACCATAATTAACATTTATGTTTATTGGTGAGGATGATTTCATTTTACTTTACTGATAAATTTGCAAATTCCATTTGGTTCTGAACTAAGTTTCTTCTAATCTCTGCTTCCAAATAAAGTAATTGATATTTATACCTTTGTGAATTTCTCACAGTTTTGTTTCAAGTGAATATATAGCTTTATCTAAACAATGAAACTTACTTATGTTGTAATAACAAGTGATATTTTTTAGAAGAGAAGAATAGTTACAATAATACCCTTTGAAATAAAATAGTTTCAATTGAATTTGTCACAAAAAAACCCAAATATATGAACATAGTCACTTGGGCATCATTTTTAACAAATTCTCTTTAAAAAATGAGAAAAGAAGTAACATATAAAATAGAGTGGGGTCATTTTATTTGAGTGTAAAATAATGTACTATAAACTACGATTAAACTCTTTATCCCATACTAACATAATATGCAAATAAAATATTAGCACTTTTTAAAAACTATATACAAATGCTTTGCATTTTGGTGAATGCTTTTATTAAAATTCAACTCTGCTGAATGAAAATATTGGCTCTCCTTCAAACTAAAGAATTTTTAATGAACCTATTTGTGTGGAAATTCAATTTGCTTTAGAGAACATACCTCTATGGATAGCAAGAGTTATCTTAAGCTTTAAAATAAGTTTTGTTTTGTTTTGTTTTGTTTGACAAGACAGGGTTTCTCTGTGTAGTCTCGAGCATCCTGGAACTTGCTCTGTAGACCAGGCTGGCCTCAAACTCACAGAGATCCACCTTCCTCTGCTTCCTGAGTTCTAGGATTAAAGGTAAGAAACACCATTGCCAGGCAAGCTTTTTGATTGTTAATTCCCATCCCCACCCAGACAAGTCTTACCCAATGTCAATAGCTCTCCATCCTATGACCCACAATATTTTAAATAGTCAGAGGACTTGATAGAATTAGTGCTTAAGACACACTGCCCTGAAGTTCTAGCTTGCTATGAAAGTACAAATATATTATGGTAGACTTTTATAAAAAGCATATAGTTTTATTTCTTTTGAATTTATGCCTGTGTAAAATAAGGAACAGAAAGCATGGAGTCCTACACCTTCTATTCCATGTTCTTCACTCAGCCCTAGGATGTGGAAAGCCTTCCTTTGGGAGAAATGAGGAAACTCTGGGAAACTCAAGCTAAACATGACACACACACATACACACAAATGCACACACCCATGCATGCAAAAGCATGCATGTACATATGTGTGCATGCACGCACACACACACACATACACATGCACACATGTGCAAACACAGATGCACATACACATTTACAGATCTTAGGGTTTCTCTCACAAATTAAGATTCAGATTAACTGTCATACTTATTTTGGGATTTTCTCTGAATGCAACAAAATCCCTAAGTACATAAGGTCTTCTATTTACCATCCATGTCAAGCTCAATTGTTTCATCCAGTGTCAGCTTTACTACCTTGTAAATCTCTGAAACATCCATGTTCTTAACAGAAATCATGACATGCATCTGTTAGTGGCCAGCTCCTAGGTTGGTGCTTTTCACTATTTCTATTTTGACAATATAGGATGTCAAACATCTTGGTATGTTTTTAAATATTCTGTGGTTGATTTAAACCCACATTGCACAGTCAAGTATAGTCTTATCACCTGTATTAGGGTTCTCTAGAGTCATAGAACTTACGGGTAGTCTCTATATGGTAAAGGAATTTGTTGACAACTTACAGTCTATAGTCCAACTCCCAACAACGGTCAGCAGCAGCTGTGAATGGCAGTCCAAGGATCTAGCAGTTGCTCAATCCCACAAGGCAAGCAGGCGAAGCAGAGAGAGCCTTTCTTCTTCCAATGTCCTTATATAGGTCTCCAGCAAAAGGTGTGGCCCGGGTTAAAGGTGTGTGCCACCACATCTTTAATCCCAAATGACCTTGAACTCAGAGATCTTCCTGTCTTAATCTTATGCCTCAAGATCTCCATGCCAAGATCCAGGTCAGAAACTTGTATCTATCTCTCAGCCTCCAGATTAGGATCACAGGTGAGCCTTCCAATTCTGGATTGTAGTTCATTCCAGATATAGTCAAGATGACAACCAGGAATAGCCACCACACCACCTTTGAACTCTTTATTTTATTAATGCACCCTGTGGAATATTTTCCTTAGCCATCTGCATGCTTCCTTACTATATCTTCCTGACAAAAGCCAAGCCATCCACTAAAGCCCACTTAGAATTATTTCCTTCAATCAATTGGTACAGCATATCCTTAAAGTTCCCTTTCCTGGGAATATGAGCATCATTTTATTCATACATTTCACATGGTAACAAGATCCTAAACGATGTGGTCAGCAATATATGTGCTCTACATTCTTGTCCATGCCAAATACCCGTGCACTTAACACTTAACAAGGAGAGCATTGCAATCAATACTCACAGTGGGTAATAATTAAAGTTGTCACAACTAGCAGTGTTAAGACTTAGTGTTTCCAAGCACTGTCCTAAGTCACTTTAGCAGGACAACAACCTGCTAAACAACATGACTCAGAGCAAACACCCTTGTGCATACAGCTCCACTTTCCAGCTGGACCTATGCATTTTCCTAGGAAATACTTTAAAGTGGATTTTGACTGGACTAGAAAAAACATTTAAAGATACTCATTTTGCATTACCTTAATGGCATGTATGAGCTGGATCCAAGGATCTGGTTGTACACACTCTTGCTAGCAACAAGCATGGGACTTAGGAGAGTTGTCTTTATGGGGTAGAAATACTCCTGTGCTATGCACTTGAAATTCAACTAGCAGAGCTGGAATGCATTGTGTTTATAAAATCTTCACCTGATTTCAAAGATTTCCCATGAACAACTAGTGTCATGTATTTCGTTGATAGCTTTATGTTGATCACATATAATCTCACTTCAAGTATATGATATTTAATAAAATAAACTTTGATTTAAAGTTGAAGTATGCACAATATATTAAAACAATTATTAATTTCACCTTTTGGAAAATATGGCTAGAATCACATTTATAAGTTATCTTTCTGTTGGACAGTACTGGGATATACTTTGCTTTGTGGAGAAGGAAAATGAGGTTTAGAAAGATTAAAGCAACTTCACCAAGGCCACACATTATGTGACCAGTAGGATCGGATTTGGGATCCCTGTGACTCCGAGGCTCATGCTCTTATCCTGTGCGTCATGCTTTAATACCTCTGGATGAATTTTCATTGATTGGCTCAATGTCATCTCCTGGCTCTGATTAAGTTTCCCTTACTAAACTCCAACATGACTCAGAGCAAACACCCTTGTGCATACAGCTCCAGTTTCCAGCTGGACCTATGGATTTTCCTAGGAAATACTTTAAAGTGAATTTTGACTGGACTAGAAAAAAAACATTTAAAGATACTCATTTTGCATTACCTTAATGGCATGTATGAGCTCCAAGGATCTGATTGTACACTCTCTTACTAGCAATAAGCATGGGACTTAGGAGAGTTAGTTGTCTTTATTCTTTGACATCTTAAAGAGCATCCAACATTTCCAGGATCAATAGTCCTTTGGTGATCAGAAAAGCCATTTCTACAACTTTGGGTAACTATTCGATATTCACATGCTGTAATTCACATCAATTATCATTTATTTTTGTTCAGTGAAAAACAGAATATATTCACATTCTCGTGGGTCTATTTGCAGCAAGCACCCCCTCAGCTTTTTCCAAATAGTGTGTGAAATGAACATCTATTTTAATACAGCAAAGATATGTTATCTACTTCTTTGCCTATTGTTCCCAAGAAGAGCAGTCATTTTTTTGTTTTGCTTCGTTTTGTTGAATGATTTCAACTTGGTTTGTTTTCAGATGATGAAATGTCTCTCCAGTACTCAAGTAAAATTAATTGGCTAGATTGAGAAAGTCAACTAGACTTCAGTTGTCAATTTGTGTTTCATGGATTCAAAGCAAAAGCCACTGGCACGAAGAAAACGTTTTAATCAAGCCATGTTTTAAGAATGAGTTAGTTTGGGGCTGAAGAGATGGCTCAGCGGTTAAGAGCACTGACTGTTCTTCCAGAGGTCTTGAGTTCAATTCCCAGCAACCACATGGTGGCTCATAACCATCTATAATGGGATCTGATGCCTTCTTCTGGTGTGTCTGAAGACAGCTACAGTGTACTCATATGCATAAAATAAATAAATAAATCTTAAAAATAAAAAGATTTGTTTTTTTTTTAAGAATGTGTTTGCTTACTGTTGAAGTGTACCCACCTCATTTTGTAATGGAACACCCAGAAAAGGAAAAAAGCTGGTATGGTTATAAGATTCCCTAAATAATGGTGACAGAGATCTTCTTCTTCTTTTTTTTTTTTTTTTGGTTGTTGTTGTTCGAAGAATAACTCACAAACAGTAGGTAATGTGCTCAGTTAGGGGCTGAGCTACATTGGAGAACTCTTTAATTGATCAATAATATTTCCTCTTGTGAGTTACCAGTTATCAAGTATTGTTAGGGCACCCGTTACATGGATCTTTTATAATGAGGCTTAATAAATTCTTTATCTATTGAAAGATCAAGAGATATTTTTGTTCAGAGAGTTAATTTTGAAGACATGTTCCTTACTACTTGGCATCACAGCTTTACACACACTATTAGCAGAGAAGTTACACAGCTGCTTAAAGTTTTGAGCAGGTTATAGTAATATGTTATAGAAATACAGCTTGATAGCAAGATTATAGATCAAATTTGGCTAAATATATGCACCTGTCTATTGTTTCTTTACTAGAAGTGCCATCCTAGATCAGATGCTGGTAGTTGTAGGAACAGAAATCTGCTATAAGAATCAAAAGCTGAGTCAAAACTTTTAAGCTTATCATGCATAATGAAAATGTGAATGGAATCCATCATTCCATTTCTCATTAGAATAAGTAGAATAATTTCTCATGATTATTCATGCTTTGGTTGAATTTTGAGTAATATGTTTCCCTAAAGGACACAAAACACTCGTTTTCTATTTCATTCAAATTAATCTCATACATGGATCACAGGAAATTTATTTATCACAAGTACAAGAATGGAGACTAAAACAATTGTGGGCCCAATATGAAATAACATATCAGAGAGAGGATGGCAGGCTTTGATCAATAAGGAAATGATTTTTATACACATCAGAACCAATTTGAAGCAATTCTCTCGATCAATACAGATAGGCAGAAATGCTTCTCAGCATTTATTACCTGTGGAGAGTGTTATTGATTAATTATATTGATTTTTTGAATGCATGTGGAGAGGCATCTGTTGTTTCTTTAAAAGATGCCTCAAAATGAGAAGTATCAAGAAACTACTACTCAGTTTTGGGGATTTGCATTAATGGCTCAACCTAGGTCATTACTCAGAATTTCAAAAACACCATTGAAGGAGATATGAAATACAATTTAGATTATTTCTCATCCTATTGTTGATAAATATAATACTTCTTTAAAACATTAAGAATTAACTAGTCTAAGTGATAGTAATAATTTATAAACTTTTCCAGTACTTTTGAACTATGCATATTCTTGATAAAGAGATCTCACTCTCTTTTTGTAGAAAATACCGCTTGAATGGAGACCATGTGGTGTTGTAATATTAAAATGTGTGAAAAGGTAAACAATGGATTTAAAATTTCTCTTGGAAGCTTATGTCATAAAAATGTAGTCATTAGGGCAGGTTAATCTCACTGTCCTAGTGTGGTGCTTGAGACTAAAAAAGATGTTTATGTTATATTTATGTTAGAACACATAATGTATTTAAATACAGCCAGATGGAGTGTTGAAGACAAAACATGCTGTCATTTAACTTTGTGAAAAGCTACTTATTAAGTAGGCAAATGTTATCTTTTGTGTAGCTTTTATACATTTTTCACAAGAAGTACTTACATAGATAAACTAACTTTTATCTTTCGTGCAAAATCTATGTCCATCTTAGGGAGACAGTTCATTGCCACTCCCAAAATTTGTAAAATGCAGCAGGTGAATTAATAATTTTAATTTTTCCTACAGTGTGTTGTTTTCAAAATATGTTCCCCCTGTTAGGAAAATGTGAATAAAGAAATTTGTGAACAGGTGCTTTCTTCCATGCACTGTTTTTTTTTTTTTTTTTTTTTTTTTTTTTTTTTTTAACATTACTGAACTCCCTTGTGAGTTGCACCTAAAGTCCTAAAAATGTTTAACTAATTATTGAATTCATTTAGACTATCAACAACCACCTGCTCTCATTAAGAAATCCTTGTAGACCTGTTTCCTAGCGTGGTCTTCACCTATGCAGCTGATCAGTGTTAGAATAATATTTATTTAGGGACCCCATGCACCTGGAGCCTTGCAAACCCTTGAGGAAGGTATTCGCTGATGTCAGAGGGAGCCTGAGTTTTTGGTTTATTTCTAAGAGTCAGAAGCTGGGGCAGAGCACAGCTCTGAGCTGTGCAGAGACTGTGATGGGCTCTTCCTCCATTGTTCTTGAATACGGAGAGAGTCCAAAGGCTTCTACTGATATGAGCCTTTTAATTAAAAGTTTAATTAATTTTATTGTATGAAGTAATAAAACTACTTTTCATAGTCTCAGTTTTTTATTATTTGGACTCTAACAATTAATACATTTTAAGACTCTAAGAGTCAAAGTTCTAATGCTTCGAGAATGTTCAAACTGGTTTCAGAACTAACTTTATCATCGATGAATCCCCCATTATGAACATGGAAGTTTGACTGCGGAAAAAAAGACACTGCTAACTTCTGTTACTGAGTGTGAAGGTTTTGAATTGTTAGTAATCACATCCTTATTTTTAGATTTATCCCTTACCACTGAGGGAAAAAATAGAAAGGGTTTAAAAGGGTGACATGAACACAAATATCACCATATTAATAATAGAGTAAAGAGAAAAAAAATGTGTGATAAAATACAGCTAACCTGAGTGGCAAGTGACAGATGAAAAACCCAAATGTAACACTTCTACATAAATTAAGAGTAGCCAGATTATTTAGTTTACATAGATCATAATTTGTACTTTTAAAAGAAAATTTCAATTTAAGGCTGAAAGTTGAACCTCTTGAAAAGTCAGCCTTGAATTCTGAATCTTTCAGTTTCCCACCTAGGAAAGACCCATAGCCTTGTTATTTAATGAATATTTACCTTCATAATGGCTTGAAGTGGCTAGTTAAAAATGTCACTCGTTTCAATTTATTATTTATGTTCCCTGAAATCTTTCTTTTTTGAAAGATGTACTTATTTATTTTATGTATATGAGTGTTCTGTCTTCATGAACACCTGAAGAGGGAATTATATCCCAGTACAGATGGTTGTAGAGTTACCATGTGGTTGTTGGGAATTGAACTCAGGACATCTGGAAGAGCAGCCACTGCTTTTAACTGCTGAGCCATCTCTCCAGTCCCCATTTCCTGACATTTTTGAGAGCCTCTGGTGATGGTTCGTTTTTATTTGCAACTTGACACATGTAGAATCACATGGGAAGAGAGTCTCCCTGAGGATTTTCTAGATCGAGTTAGCTTGCGGGGGGG
>NW_022196896.1:96719430-96731239 GCF_008632895.1 Mastomys coucha | reverse complement strand
CTCCCTCTCCCGTCTCCTCCCTCTCCCCTCTCCTCTCCTCCCCTCCTCTTTCCTCCCCTCTCCTCCCTGTCCCTTCTCCCCTCTCCTCCCTCTCCCTCTTCCCCCCTTCACCTTCATCTCTGTCCTTGAGTATGCTTCAAGAAGTTCTAGTTTCTGCCATGGGGCAGAATTTCCCTACTCTGACAAACTGTGACCTAGAATCATGAGGTAAAAGAAAGCCTTTGTCCCCATTTGCTTTACGTCAGGTCAGGGCATTTTATCACAGTGGCAGACAGCAAATGAGGACACTTTTGTATTATGTGATATCCCACAAACATACCTGATCAAAGGCACCATTTTTATTTCACAGACAAAGGGTCTGAGTCATAGGGATGTGACGCAATGTAAGATTATAGAACTGGTGTTAGTCTTACCTGTAGACTGAAAGGAACTGAAGGTAGTTATGCCAGAAAGTTGAACTAATTTGCCTGCTACATGATGTAAAAGAGAAATGTCTCTTTACTCCCAGTTCTTTGGAAAGTTTCCATCTCTTCAGAAATGTGCATGAACTTTCTGGCGTTGTAGGGTGTTGGTCTGGCTGTGCACTTCATACAAACTTTGAAGAAACACATGGCTGCTTTGTTTCCATTCAGTTTTCCCCACTTCATGCCTCATTCTCAGTCCCTTAATGCACCAGCCATACTTCGTGGGTCAAAGGGCTTCTGCTAAAAGCCGACAGACAGTTTTACGATGAAGACATAGTGAGGATTTGGAGTTAAGTAATGAGGTAGATAGGATTTAGGTTTGTACACATAGTTAACACTGCAGCTCATAGAGAAAGGAGTCTGACTTGTTTGAATGGAGGAAGTATTAGGACTTTTTCAGATGCAAGTGAAAGAAAATCTATGTAAACATAGCAAAGAAGAAAATGGTTTAAAATGTATTCATTGAGCATCAGTCTCTAGGATGTCACCCTAAGCAAGCCGAGTGTCATTGTCTCAGTTCTGCTATCTAGGTTGAACTATCTTTTACTCAGACTTTCTCTATGTATTGGTCCTAACAGGACAGGCTCATAACTTCCAAAATTCAAAGCACCTATATTCTAAGCAGTTTTATATTGGTAAAAATTCCTAATATTTTACTTGAGTTGTGTGTTTTTCTTTAGTCTATTATGATGGCTGACAGGTAGATAGATGGATGTGGTTGACTGTCTGCCACAGAATCTGAGAATATACAACTGTCATGATGTGTGCCTAGTGGTACACATCAGGCTGCATATTTAGGAAGAACCGACAAGTTAAGCTAATCTAATTAACTTTGAATCTTAATTATTCAAGATGGACGATTCAAAGTCTATAATATATATTATAATATATAATATGCATTATATATTATAATATATATATATATATATATATATATATATTATCTGAAAAGAGAAACACCTTGTTTGAGGCTACTAAAATAATGATTTGCCTTCCATGGTCTTTCCTTTAGTGATCGATCTCCCCCCCCCCCCCCCCCCCCCCCCCCCCGCACCCCCAGCCTCTTCTCTCCTAAATGAGTGCTATACACATTTCATCTAGGTCTGTCAAGAAATCTGTATAAGTGTTTCTCTGAATGGACCATGTTGAGAATGTCTTGATGTACTATGGGGTGACAGAATACAAAGTAGGGTGGCTCAAACAGCAGAGGAGAAAGTAAAAGCTTGAACATCATGTGACCACCCATCTAAGCTTCAATAAGAAACATTCCACAGACTCTGTGGAATGTAGCATTTTCTGCATTAGTTACATATGAATGCTTATAACATGAGTGGGCACTTATATAGACCAGGCCCCAAGAAACAGGATCCTAGCAAGTTATATAGACTTTCCTTTATTAAATTCAGTGAAAAAGTCATTATCTCTGAAATTAGAAGCATCCAGCATAGTTATAGCTGTGAAACACTATCCTAATAATCCTTGCATTTCTAGGCAAAAACTCAAGAAAGCTGTCTTTAAGGGCTATTTTATCATGGTTGGCATAGTTTCCATTTCAGTGTTGGAAATCTGTGCACCTTCAGAAGATCTTAATGTGGTTTTCTAGACTGTAAAGCGAAAAATAATAGTTGCAAATACTTCTAAACTAGGCCATTCAAAATATATGCAACTGCATTGCCTTGATTTTGTGAAGTTGTTATCCTGAAAAAGAACTATATTACTTTGCTAAAACTGATATAAGACCTTAAAAAATATTCTTTGCAATTTTTTTCAGAAACGTAGATCAAAATAAGAAAATGGGAGAGGGGGGAATCAGGGAGCTATGAGGGACCAGATTGATGGGTCCTGCATCTGAGTGATGAGCAGATGAGCATATTACACTATTTTTTCCATATTTATACATGTATATAAAAGCATTAAAATGACCATCCTAGTGGCACACATCAGTACTTGGGAGGGAGAAGCAGATGAATCTCCGTAAGTTCAAGGCCAGCCTGGTTTACATAATAAGTTGTAGGCTGGCTAGGGATACATTGTGAGAACCTCTCTCAAAAATTTTTCAAAATATTGATCATATAACAACAATCATATTGATCATATCAACATTTTTTCTGTCCTATGGTCATTTTTTATATGTAGAACTTAAATGTTTCGTTATCATCAGAGTTGTGCGTTATTAGGCATGTCGACAGTCCAGTTGAGTAATTCTGGTAACACATAGAGACAAATGTTGCTATCTGAAGACATTAAATGTGCAAGCATGTTTAAAAGAAAGCAATCCTGAAGTCTTCATTAAAATTAAGAACTTCTGCTCTGCAAAAGATGCCATTAGAACAGTGAAGCTCCTCAAGCCCCGGACTGAGGGGGAATGTTTGTAAAAGGCATGTGCGATAGAAGACAGTCTTCTAGGAAGCAAAAAGAATGGCAAAGTTGAGTAAGAGAACTGACCTGATTGAAATGGACTGAGTACATTAGCAGGCACCTCAGCATATACACGACAAGTACATGTATGAGGTGATGTTGGGTGTCATGTGTCATAGATGAAATACAAAAAATAAGATGATTGTGTGGAATTACTGCAAGCCTATACCCCAAGGTAGATTGGGGCAACAGCAGATGGGTCAAAGATCTGGAAGCATGAACAGGTTCCCAGTTAGCCTTGGAAGGAATGCAAAATGGCATATTTACTCTGGTTGGCATTTTTGGTAGTTTCTTATGTACATAAGTAAAACATATTCTTTATCAAATGTATTCAATCATCATGCTTCTTGAAATTTATTTAGCAAAGTGAAGAATGTATGTCTGAATATTTGTACACACACACACACAGACACACACACACATACACACACACACACACACACACGCACCAAATTAAACCTGGAAGCATCTATATATCACACACACACACATATACACACACACACACCAAATCAAACCTGGAAGCATCTATATATCCTCAGTAAGTGAGAAAGTTAATAAACTCTGGTAGAGTAGAACAATTGAATGTTATTATTCAGTCCTAAGATGTAATGAATTATAAAGCCACATATAGATATGGGGTGGGGGACTCAAACAAAAGTTACCAAGTGAAGAGAGCCAATCTGAAGAAGCTATGTGTTGGGTGACTCCAACTATGTGACATATTGGGAAAGAGAAAATATTGGAGAGGTCAGGAGGAGGACACGGAGAGACGTTAGAGTAGATTAAAAACAAAACCATCAATAACAAAATATCCACAGCAGCAACAACAAAACCCCCTCTATACCACACTATAATGGTGGAGACACAACATTTTGTTGAATCCACAAAATGTAAAACACTGAGGGAACCAAATATAACTTATGGGCTTTAGAAGCTAATGATGTGCTAATGTGCTCATGAGTTGTAACATCTGGTAAATGATGTTCACGTTGTGGGGTGGGGCTCTGCACTTAAGGATGGAAGATGAATGGTAAATTCCTTTATCTGCTAAGGTTTGTTATGAACCTAAAATTGTTCTCCAGCTTTGAAGGGAAAAGAGGAAGTCTTCAAAATCAAAACTAAAAACTTGAAGTCAAAGTGAAGTTGACAACTCGTTTTTCAATTACAATTAAAAATGCATATTGCTTATAAACTTAGCATCCCCTCATTTTAAGTGCTGAAGGTCTTTTTAAAGTCTTTTACACTTGTATAAAATTCAAATCGGCATTCAAAATATGATAATTTAAAAATTATGAATCATATAATATTTCAAATAATGAAACATTCAAATTGTCACACAGTATAGGTTGTAAACTTATGGTGATATTAGGAAATCAACCACACACAATAACTCAAGCTGCAAGCTACTGAAAATCACACCTGTACAGCTTCATGTGACAGACAGGAGCAAAGGTGGGGACAAGAAGGTAGGGGAGGAAGGAGGGAGAAAGGAAGATGAGATCAATTGGATTGGAGGGAATAAAGGGGAGGAAGAACAGAGAAAGAAAAAAAGGAGGGAGGGAGAAAGAGATTGTGATGAGATTTATAAAATAGAAACTAAATTACTACAAATATTTTTATAGAAAAAGAAAACCCAGTATCTATGATAAGTTAAGGCAGATGAAAAGCAGAGTAGGTGAATGAAATCCCAGGCTCATTCTGTATGAACTGGCCAATGGCATTTCTCAACTTCACCAGACAATTATTCCACTACCTGCTTCACATCAATTGCATAGTCCTTCGTGGTAGTTTATTTCTCAGACCTAGAGAGGGATCCCATCAAGAAAAATAAAAAACACATCAAACAACAACAAAAATAGCATAGCAATCAGAGAACTCAGCAGTTAAGAGCAATGCTCTGAAATACTGGTGACATACATGTGACACACTGCGTATCTCCGAATGCCTGAATTTCAGCTCCCATGTACAGGGACAGTAAGATCACCAGTGATTGCTGGCTTCATGCTTAGCTAGTGAAAAAAGATGTGAGTTGAAGATTTGAGTAGAGACCCTGCCTCAAAGGAATACATAGAGAGTGATTGATCTAGAATGCTCAAAAACACTCAATGCTATCAGCTGGCCTCTGTGTGCACACCCAGGTATGTTTACCCGCATACATACATACATACATGCGGATGTACACCTACATAAAAGCAAATGAATAATAAATCTTAAAACCCTTGATAATTAGAATTTGCATTGAAATTGCATCATATTAATCCTTTAAAACTTTTTTTAGGAACAAAATTTAAATTAGAAATATTTTGTTTTAAAGAATTAACCAGTATGTTAAACACCCCTCCTCCACCTCTGGAAACATTATGTTGCTTTGCTTTCCATGAGGATTAGACAGCACAAGAGGCCTGAAACAATTTTAGTTTCTATTTTATGAGAAGCATTTCAAAAGATTCACATAGTTAGGCTTTAATATCATACAAAAAAAATACCTGTACATTTTCACTTACATGGTTTTAATTGATATGTGTACAATCCATTTGTTATATATTTAGATTCTTTACTAAGAGTGTTTATAAAATATTTTCCCCTGAAATCCCATTTTCTTTCTATTGTACATCTAGTTCAACCAAAATCTCATTTTAAAATGCATATTCTTCCATGAACTAGTCCAGGAAAAAAAGTAATCTTTAAAATGTAATTTTATATGTCATCAAACCAAACTTTTCCACCTACTGACAGACAGGATATGGCACGGCAAGCTCAAATCTGGCACATTTGAGAGTGCAAATATGCCAAGGAGGGTTATAAGACTTAACCCAGTTACATGTTAGCTGGTTATAAGACTTAACCCAGTTACATGTTAGCTATTCATTCACCACTTGAAAGTGTATGTTCATGTGCATGTGAGCATAGGTGTGTGCACAGGCGTGCATGTAAATGTGTGTGCATGCATGTGGAGGCTAAAATAACATTGGGTGGTATTTTGAAGTGCTTTCTGAAACCTTTTAAATTTTGACACTGGTTCTTTCATTGACTTGAATTGGCCAACCAGCTGAGGTAGGATGACCACACAGCTCCAGGGACCACCTGCCCCCTGGGTCCCCAACCCTGAGATTATAAATTTGACATCACACATGGCTTTTAAAAACTAGATACTAGGATTTGAACTCAGGTTTTTGTGCCTTCAAGACAAGTGCTTTTCCTACTGAACCATGTCTTCCACCCAAGACTGTTTATAACAAGATATTTACACTTAAATGTATTATAACACCTACTGAGGAAATGCTTGACATTATTTAAGACATCACTAAATCTCTCAGGCGTATAATAAATAGGAATTTCATTCCTAAAACTTCTCCTGTGTAGGTCCATTCCCGGAGGTATCGAATTTGAATTCATTTAGCTGCCTCTTTTGATGTCACTGTGTTGAGCCTTTGGTATTTCATCTATCACCTTTATCACATTCTTCAATGTGCTATTTATATTTTGATTGACAAGTCATACCAACATCTTACCTATATTCTATCCAATAACAAAGGTAATCTATGTTTTATGATTGTGCTGTCAAAATCATTTCACAAGACTCTAAGAAATATGCATTTGAAAGGAAAAAGATACAGCAACAAATATTTTTGTCTTAACCTTCACACTCTCTGTTACATTCAAAAATCACTTTGCTCCTCAAAAAATCATCCTTATGACAATCTGAGTTATATAGAAGTGGAAGTTAAAGCTATACAGCATAAATCAATGAATTGCCTTGTATCATACAGCTAGAAAGTAAGAAGGTCAAGATTTACATGCAGGAAAGTTTGGTCCACAGTTGACATATACATCTGCCTTGTCCAAGCTCGGGGTCTTGGTTCTGTGATCTCATGGGTAATAACGGTGCCTGCTATATCCTGTAAGTGTTCTCACTTATACTTGTACAAAGCCACAGGTTTCTGATCAGATGATCTCCTCAAAGTCTTTAGAATTTCCTAAATACTTGCATTAAGGCTCTTTTTCTTATAAGCCTCCCACACCGCTGACCGTCAGCTTAATGTGGAAGCTTGTCTCTGTTGGCAACCCTTCGACAGCTCAGTAGCTCAACTTTGGATCAGGGTTTGACTCTGTTCTGGCTCTTCTTTTGCAACTGGGATTTTGGTAACTTTCCCTTTGGCTCCACATACTTCTCTCAGTTGGACATTTGCATCATGACCAACGCTCCTGGAGAGAACCAATCTTCTGTTCCCTACCACCAACTTCCTCTCTCACTTCATCATGGAGGGAATTTAGCAATGTGCTATTATTGCTGTAATTGGATGGTGCTGAACTTTAACTGGCCCCTCAGCTTATAATTTTTAGTGATATCCTATTCAGCATTCAGAATATGACTGTTTTTAACCAATTTATGTTCAAAGTGAGCTTAAGATAAAATGGGAACTGAGTGGTATAGGAGAATAGTCACTTGTTTGGCTATCCAGGAAGCCAAGTTTAATTTTAGCCTTGAGAGAATTTGAAATCATTATAATTAGATGAGTATTAAAGCCCAAGAGTGAAAAGGACTCCTTTTTAAAGCCCTACCCCTTCATTTAGCATCAATTCACAACTGGCAGTTCATTTTCTCAAATGCTCTACCACTGAGCATGCATACAGAGTTAGAGTATAATATATCAAGAGTTCAAATAACTAGGAAGTAGGCCATAGCTGGAGGTAAGAGATAGACCCTGTAATTAACTTGAATATCTACAATGATGTAACAAATATAAAATTTATATTTATTTGTGGAAAGAAAGATTATATTGTTCCACACATTTTATGTGTGGTACATACTAATGGGATGGTTGGTTTTAGATAACATGTAATGTACCCTGTACATATTGCTGGGCTTCTAAATAACAGAGTAATAATCCTTCCCGAGCTTTGATTCCAAGGTTAATGTGCAGCAAACTCCAGAAAAGTAGATAATCATCTTACAGTCACTTCAAAATTTTCCATAAGTTCAGCTTCAGTCTGGCTTGCTGCTCTGACTGAATGAAGAATGTCAATACTGCGGTGCTCTGAGGTACCAGAAACAGACACAGTCTTTGGCTTTACCAATAACTAAGAGCGATTTTAGTAAGATTTAGACACAAATAAAAAATGCTTAAAAAAAAGTCTGTTCCTCCCCCTTGTCTTCCCCACCGGTGAGGGTGGGACACACACACGCACACACACACACACACACACACACACACACACACACACACACACACACACACAGATGTTCCTCTTTAAACCGAAGCACATTTTTGACAACAATGGCAGTGTCTATTCAGCTTGCTCTCATACCTAAACACTCTTATTAATTACTGTCACCTCTCGGGTTTGTTATACCCACTGCCCTGATGGTGCAAACCTTCCACCAGAAAACCTGTCAGAAAAAATAGGTGATTTCCTCCTCTGTCTCTTGGCACATGCTGCATTTTAATTTCTGCCATTAAGAATGCCTGGGAGAGGAATCTCCTTTCATGTTCAGAGTGGGGCTGAGAGGACTGCCCCATGCGGTGTAATCATTGGTCTCAGACTACTGTGGAACCCTGCCTTTCGTAGCCACAGTCTCCTGATGGGAAATGGTATCATGAATAGACCACCCAGGTCAGATGGCATAACTTTGGGGAGAAGTAGCTAATTTGAAAAGCATTATTATTTTTTTTTCTGGTAGGACTCTACCTTAATTTTTCTTTATTATAAGATGTCTGGAGACATGTACTGTATTTTCTTTTGACACAGTTAATAGCTACCTTGTGTGTATATTGCTGGCTTGACTTGTCTTGATTATATTCTACTCTTGTGGGTTATATATGCCTCTATATTCATCTTAAGTTCGTCTTATCTACAGAGGAATGTTCCCCTTGGTTTCAAAAAGTGATTGATTTAAGTAATTTCAGTGTGATATACTGGGCAGTCTTTTATTTACCAGAGACAGTTTTCTGGCACCCCATTGGTAGGTCATTGAGCCTTTATGCTTTCTCTCCTTATCTCTTTCTGTAGAGGCATGTGTTTATGAGAGGCCTGGGGAGCAGGCTATTAATACAGGTGCTGTTCTCAGAAAAGAATGTGGCTAATTTTGTAGCAAACATAACAGAACTTCTAAAACTGGTATACATGGTGTAGTCTCGGTCACCTCAGGAGAGTATGGTCTTAGCAGAGAATTACTTCTTTGAATCTGGCTCCTCACTCAAAGTTTATTTTAGTGCTTGAAATAATAAAGCAACACATTAAAGCCATGAACATGGAGAAAAATATCTAACAATGATGACTGCACACCTGCATTTGCCTCATATTACTTAATCTTACGCTGGGCTGAGGAGTGATTTGATGGCACTGAGATGTTAACAATTCAGTTTTCATAAGCCCACTGTTTCATTTGGTTAGAAAAACATATATACAAGATAATGAGCTTAATTTTTTAAATTTGGTTTAAGATTTCTTTATTCTTCTTTTATGTGTATGAGTGTTTTGATTGCATGTATGTCTGGGTACCACACGTGTGCCTGGTGCCCCCACAGGCCAGGAGAGGGGCTGGACTCACTGGACCTAGAGTTTCAGAGAGTTGGAAGCTGACACATGGTGTCCTAGAAGAGTAACACTGGATCAGAACTGCTGGATCATCTGTCCAGCCCCAAGTTAAAGAAAATATGGAGCTTATATCAATTCTTCCTTCCTCCCTCCCTCCCTCCCTTCCTCCTTCCTTTTCTCCCTCTCCCTCCCCCTTCTCTCTCCTTTTCTGTCCTGAGCATTGAATCCAGCTTACATATACTAGGCCAGCGAGCTGTTTCCTGCAGTGACATGCAAAAGCTGCCTCTCAGAACCCTAACTAAGGGTGACAGAATGGAGAAATGGAGAACAGGCAATGGAGAATGGAGAAAAGGCAGGAACACAGACACATGTAGACATATATGCAGAAAAGCTGGGACTGAATCAGTGTGCTCACTCTCATGTAGGAGCTGCTGCATCCTGGAAGGTCAGCATGTTTATTCTATACCCGGTTACATGGGGAGGTAGGTTATTGTATACAGATAAACAAAGAGGCAGGATTTAGGCTTTCAGCAGAAAAAGACTGTCTTTATGATACAAGTCTTAGTAGGAGAGATCTCTGTAGGGGCGTGGTCTTCTGGCCATAAACATGGCGGGAGGAAGCTGCAGTGCATATTTTTTTTTTTTTCACACACTACTCACACTCAGACGAAGAAGGAAGGCTTTGCCAGTTGCCTGGGTCTAATGCACTGGGGTTCATGACTTGCCTGGCATAAACCTTAACTTGACTTACGACTTGCCTAGCATAAACACATAAACCCTTGGACCTTCTCACATTCAGGCATCCCTCTGCTTCCCAAAATACCTTTCTGTGCTCTTCTTTTCATTTTGAGATAGGAGTCTTGCTAAGTTGCCGAGGGTGATCTTGATTCATCCAGGCAACCTTGAACTAAAATATATATTTTTAACTTAAGCCTTTTCTTGTTAACAATAAATAATGGACTTGGGCAGTTTTCCCATAAAATCAGTAAACTAGGAAACCTAGGCTCCATTTTCTCTGTGGGCACCTTTGCAGACCTGAGAGACAAAGATCAGTTTTTTGTTGACAGTTTTATTCTTACTTGTATGAACACTGGTCCCTGATATTGTAGGCCTTGTGTTTGCACATATCTAGATCTGTTCCCATGTTCTAGGCAGGTAGATCTGGAACACATGTATTATTGTTGTTCTAGCATTCCCACTAAAGTGAATCTCTTTTTAACAACAACAAAAAATTCTGTGTAAAGATAATGGTGGCATTTTAAGATATGATAAACATGACAACAATGCCCTTTTACTACTTGAAGAAGTTAAGACATCCTCACCTTGGAACACTGCATGTAGGGATTATACATTTAGTAGGTGACAGCAAATTGTTGGTTCGAAGGATGGATTCAATGGGTTTTTAAATAGCTGAAAGGTATTTGAGGTCTGACAGGAAGAGGAGGTGCAAACCACAATACTATTACGTTTACTTAGAAAGTAAAATAATAGCTACAGAATAGTGTTAGTTAGTCAATTCCTTCCTTTAACCAGAAACAACAAATCTGTTGTCTTTCAGGTTCCTGGTGGGTAAAACATTCTTACAAGTGAAAATAATACATACACTGCAATACTAATTTAAAGCACAGTCAGATAGGAAAAACACAATGAAAATCTCTTAAAAGAACAACACATGAGTTGATAAAGTTCCCGGGGATGCTGTATACATGACATTATGAAGGGACAAAGGAGGACAGATTATTCAATGCCTTGGAGTGTCAGACAATATTTGTACCACACAGGAGATGATGGTTAAGCTATTTTTTACTTAAAATAATTAAAAGGGGTTATAATTAAAGAAAGAAATAGAGAGAGATTATTTTTTGGTAAAAAGGACGTGGTACATAAAATGTATATAGATTTGTGAAGTCGTTTGACCTGTTAGTAGAAGTTAAATTATTTGGCTTCAGAGCAGAGCACTTTCTATGACTGGAGGGAGAAAAGAGACAGCAAGAATAACCTCATAAAAAGCAGCTTGCTCTCTTCCTCTCTGATTCATATTCATATGAATTCATACTACCTTTATTTTCATTTTTAAATCATCACTGCTAACAATAAAATTTTACTTTGGAAAACTGTTTTTCATTGCTAGTTGACTTTTTCTTCTCTACAGTAGAAAATATTCCTGAAGAACAATGTTTATTGCTTTGGGGGTTATTTTATGAGGTGATTGTTACAAATTATTATTAGAAGAAAACAGAGATGAGGAGAAAAGGGAACACCAGGCAATCAACAGATTTGAGGCAGTGACTTCATTGTTGAACTTGCAGTTGGAATCTGTTTGCTGACAGACCATTTTAATAAGAAGAGAAAGTCCCCAGGGAGTGTGGAGGACTGGTGGGGGG
>NW_022196896.1:96718093-96719420 GCF_008632895.1 Mastomys coucha | reverse complement strand
GGGGGGGACATCCTCTTCCGAGACAGAGGGCAGGAGAAATGGGATGAGGAACTGTCTGAGGGCCACTGGCCTGGAGGGGGATGATGAACGGGCTCTAAAAAGATAAAAGTAATAAACAAAATAAAATAAAAATGTCTCTCTTGAATCTTGAGTAAAACACAGATTCGATCATGAATCCTAAGGTTAGGATACCTTAGCGATAGCAAACTGAAGCTCTCTGTGCCTCAGTTTCCCCATGCATCAAACAGAGACTTCCTGTGGTATGAATGAGAGACTGCTATTCACATAATCCCCAGTGTGTGCTAATCTAGGTTCTTTGCATAAGGTAATGGAATCACAGTAATCTCAAACATAGGAACTGCTGTTATTTTCTGCCTGGTTTACAAATGAAGCACTGAAACTTACATAACTCTCTCAAGAGCATATTATACTTGAGCCCAGGTGGCCCAGTGCTAGACTTGTATCATGGTGTTCCAGAACAATGAAGTACCTGAGACAAGGCCTGGCACACCACCAGAACACAGTATCTGAAGTCTCCTACTGCTCTAGCAAAGAATAAGTATTTTCAGTACTGTTTGATAGCAAACCATGGATTTCCATGGCTCTCTCTAGTTGTCAATGTTAAAAGTATAAATGTCAGGATGTATCTCAGTGATGGGAAACCTGCAAAGGGACGAGGACATCTAAGTTACACGATGACACCGGGGAGGAGTTGCCAGCGCAGAGAGTTGATTGGGAGTACCCAGGTTCTTCTCTCTTAACATGACTTCTTAAGACAATCTTCTCTGTTGCTGATGAAGGAAACAGCCATATGCTTTGCGAGTCGGATCAGCAGATGGCACACACATTGGACGACCTATTGCGTAAGCTGAGGAAATGGAAAAGTTTCCCTGCCTAGAAGATAGGCTCAGCCACTGGAGTTTAAGAACATACCTTCTGCTTGGAGAAGAAGGCAGAGTGTTCCTTAGGAGGGCATCCAAGATACTGAAGACATTCTTGCATAAGTAGGGGAGGGACGGGGAGAACACACACTTCTTGTATTGAGGAACACTGCTCAAAACATCCTCCTCTGTGTGAGACATCCTGTGATGCTGAAGCCGTGCAGTGCATGCTTTCTTAAGGAAAAGATCATGCTGGAGACAGAAGAATAGTTAGGAGACTATACTCCTATTAGCTGTCTGCCTTCTGGAACTTGATATGTAATATAATCACTTTCAGAAGAAGTGACAACTATTATTTAAGTAGCAAAGAAAAGTTGTATATGTAAATGAAAGCTGTAGGGGAAAACAAATAACAGGTATAGTCCAGGTCATAAATAATATGCTTT
>NW_022196896.1:96684684-96717956 GCF_008632895.1 Mastomys coucha | reverse complement strand
AAAAAAAAAAAAAAAAAAAAAAAAAAAAAAAAAAAAAAAAGCAAGTCATGGGACTCACCACTCAAATAATATCTGAATTAGCCCAAATCAAGTCTATTTCATTTTGACTTTGCTGAGTATCTGTGAGGGAGCAGAGGCTTGGTTTGAATGGGAAATGGGAGTTGGTCTTAAGCAGATCAGAAGCTCAAATTCAAAGTAATGGTTCTCTCTTACATATGTATACCTCACCTGAGGGTACAGGTAATACATCACTGATAACAGACTGATAAGAAAGTTGTTTTATCAACAGGATTGATGGGGAGTTTGCCCAGGGAGTGAGTTGCCATAACAGATTCTACTGGTGTCCTTCCAAGCCTTCTCTTATCTAAACATTGTTATATACAATATTCAGAGCATTTTAAAGAAATCTTTCACTTCATATCTTTAAAGATTTCCTGTCACCCTTGTGTTTTACATAATCTTCATACCAGTGGGCCAAACCTGTTGTGGGGGAACTTCTTCTCTGGGGAGATGCAAACAAAGGTATACCCTTTCTTATAGGGTACCAAGGAGAAACCAAAGTAGGATTCCACCAAAGTCCTGCTTGGGAAATCAATGAGTTTCTTTGGCTCACTTCTAGAGCATGGGTGTGGGGCTATTTAACAGAAGTGTAGGTGACACCAAGGCAGCCATAGTTTTGAAAGTCTTACCCCAGCGTGAGCGACAGTTTTGCCACAGCTGCATAGATGGAGACCCATTTCAGTTACCCTTCCACAAGTTACTAGCATTTCCTGAGACTTATGGACACATTCAGTCAGAAGAGAATCACATACAGGATGAGAGATGCAGGAGGGAGAAGCTAAGATCTTAGGCGTGGGAGTAATGGCGGTTCTAACCCCCTCCTACCACAAGGGAGTACAAACAAGCAACAGCCCCAGTGATGAGAGTCACATGCTAGTTACATCTGCTCTGATGAAAGGAATGCCCGTTGTAACCTGAGGGAAAGCTCCTCTACTGCCACCTGCTGGATGTGTCAAGTCACATTCACTCTCTCTGTGCTCACTTTCCATTGCTGGAGTGAAAACACCTACTGTAACCAACTTCAAGACAGATTTAGTTTTGCTCATAGGATCAGGGTATCACAGGCCCAAAGATTGCCGATTTCGTTGCTTCTGGACCAGTGGTAGGCAGAGTGTTGTGACAGAGCCCTGGGTGGAGCAAACAGGCTCATTCCATCACAGATAGGAAGCAGAGAGAGAAAGTCTGCAAGCTGTAAGGCTCAAGATAGACACTTCAGTGAGAAGTCACTGGGGACTTCTGCCAATTATGCCCCATCTTTTAAATAGCCTATTAAACTAAAGATGCCATCAATAAATTAAGCCACTGATGGGAGAAACGGCTCTGCTGACCCCTTCATATTCCTGTAGCCCCATCAGCTGGGGGCCCAAGTACTTAACAAGTGAACTTTATGAGACATTTCATATCCAGCTCACAACAGTTTCTGAAACCTTTCCCCAGTGCAATGCAACACACAATTGCTTACATAATTATTTGTGACAATTTTACATAATGCCTGTCTCCTCCAGTAGACCACAAGGAAGTGAAGGGTGGCATACCACTTTGTTTGTTCACCTCTTTAGACCCAGGAAGAAGCACACTGTGTCGAACGCAATGAGTTTTTGGATTGACCATAACTGTAGCTCTGAGAAACTGGTGACAAAATAGGGCACGGGTTTCAGTATGGGCAATGACCCAGCTGTGGGATTAGGCATAGCCAATAATGGTTTCGGTGATGCTTGGTGCTTCTTTACGAAATGCATTAGGAATGTTAAAAGATAGAGAAACCTAAACAAGCCAGTCTCACAGGCCTCTGTTCCAGGAAATTGTATACCCAGCCTATCTCCCCATAGTTTTCCTAAACAAAAGTCTAGTCTTTGGCTGCATATTGAGCAAAGATCCGGAGACACAAAGAGGCAAGGACACAATGCTTTTCATTTAGCAGAAGAGGCTAGGATTCAATATGGGGTCTTTCGGTGAGCACAGACTCATGCCATGTGCTTGATGGATTCTCAACAACCAATTCATTGTAGCTGAGAGGGGGTGGTGGCACCTCTAAGGATCTCTCCACAACTATTATCTTTCCAAGCATACCCTCCTCCACAAAAGTGTTTCCATCTGAAGGCTACTGCCTGCAACCACAAAACCTGCTGCATATAGCACTAATAGGCACGAGTTATAAAGACGCTTATTATACTAATGATGAGCCTCTGGGTATGGCCCCGCAAAATTTAAGGTTAGGTCATGAAAAATGAGGTTTCTACTTTGGCACACACATATTTTGGTTTTGAGAAACCGAACATTTCTACACAGTGAGGTTCTGTTAACAAAAAGCTATTTTGCAAGGATGATTTATGCCTCTTTGCCATTTGTAATGGAATTTACTTCTTAGTCAAACATGAAGCAGGCCAGAGCCATTCCTTATTAATCAGATTTCTTGGTGGATTTGATCTTTCTGGTCATTGACATCATTCGTGAGGGTGAGCTGTAAATATTTTAATTATTTCCTATTCACCACACGGCACTGGCTCTGGCTACAGGGCAGATATCCGATGATTCTGTTGCTGCAGATCTTGGCTAACAAATCACTGTGATATTTACTTTTCTTTTTCCAAATCTTCAGGGAAATAAATTTATGGATCACTTAACCTTTTGCCCAAGGAACAAAACCCAAGTCAGATCTGAATTAATGTTGCTTTGCTCTGAAGATGCAAAGCAAAGAAAGTCTGGCTTTCAAAGCAAAGTGGCGGGTTAAGCAACACTTCATATAACAGCGTTAGGGCTATTGGTCCTTACTAGAAATTAATGGTGCTCCAGCTCTTGGTAATATTTGCATGACACCCATGAGATCGAGTTTGGTGTGCTCTGCGTTGGTTGGCTAGGATTAGGCAATGAAACTACTATTGTTTGAATTGGGCTCTCCAGGGCTGGTCTGTAGTAACCAGGTTTTCCCTAGGGATGACATGGGTCCTGATGCTGCCCCTCACCTGGACACCCTAAGCTGGCTTTCTTCATTGAATCCATCTGCCCTCAGCACTAAGAGTTGTAAGCACAGTGACAGTTGTGTAGATGGTTCTGATTTCTACATCCCATCTCGAAGGTCGCCTGATATGCTGAAAATAGGATATTCCAACTATCTGTTGGAATAATGAAATTTCTTGGGCACTATGAAAATATTTTACTCAGACTGAAAGATGTTGGCAGAAGAAAGGCAACTGTCTGTGTGAATTATGCCTCCTCGTGTCTCACACTCTGTTGCAAGAATTTGCCCACATGGGAAAGCATGGTTGCTCTTTCGTAGTTGGAATCACTTTACTAAAAGAAAACCACCTCATGAGGCTGCTAAGTTATGAAGAATCTGGTTTGATGTGGCAACTGTTGGAAAATTTGATGCAGCATTTATGTTCTTAATTGCAACTGAGAATTTAAAATGATTTTTAAAAAGTACAAGCTCTGTCTATTCATTTGAATCATTCTCTGAAGGTGTCTTTAGTGTGCCTTAAAATACACAGGGACTTGGGAGGTGGCTCAGTGGGTGAAATGCTTGCCATGCAAGCTTGAGGACTTGAGTTCAGGTCCCCAGTACCCATATGGAAAGCTGGATATGGCTGTGGATGCCAGCAATTCCTGCAGAGGGAGGTTGAGACAGATGGGTTTCAAGAGCTCTCTGCCCAGGCAGTCACAGTAATTGTGAGCTCTAGGTTCAGTGAGAGACCCTGTCTCAAAAATAATGTGGGGAGTGCCAGAGGAGACTATTGCTGAACACCAGCTTTCTATAAACAAATCTGTTACATGAAGTTGACTTCAGGTCTCCACGCATGTAAGCACAGGTGAACACACACATACACACACATATATATCAAATGCGAAATATTTTTTAAGACACACATGATAATCAGCTCTTTGATAACTGCTGCTACTTAGAATTGTTTTTATTGGGCAGAATGTTTTCCTTAAGTTAAAAGAATGTTCTCCTGACTTCTCATACAAAGTAGAGAGGGGGTTTTTACATGTGCATCAAAGAATGCCTGTAGCTTCTGGATGAAGAGTGGAGAAATTACCTACACTCAGTGGAAGCCAGTAGCAAGCCAGAACCTCTTTTCTCTTATTTACTGAAATTGCCTTAATAAATCCTCCTCCAGAGAGCAAGAACCAATTACATTAATGTGGGAGAGGAGCAATAATAGATTCATGTCATGGAAAACATCCACTGGAACTGGTGATGCAAACAGGGGTGACCATGTTCAAATCACAGTTACTGCCTGACATACGCTGTGACATTTGTCATTTCTGCTCTGTTATCCTGACTCTCAACCTCTGTGAGAAGATGTTTATTGAATTCTCAGAGCTTGTGAGCCATCTCATTTGCTCATCTTTAACTGCTCGTTTATCTGTAAATTAGAAATAAATTAAACAAAGTATATGCTAGTAATTTATCTCTGGAAAGTGACTCTAACAGGGTCTTTTCTATTCTTCATTAAAAAAATAAAAATAAAAAGAACTTCAGGTCTCATTTTATGGCTAGTTTTCTGCATATTAAAGCTCTTACTCATTATTAACAGTTCTTGAACAATAGAACAGAGGCAATCACACAGGGCAACATAAAATGCAATTTCGGTAGTTCAATCGAAGTGTTTCTGAAAATTGTTGCAGGCACTTTCTGCGGATTGCCGGCAACTGGAAATGCTTTTCAAACACTAACGTTTTGCAAAAAGTCTGAAACCACACGTGATGCTTACTGGGTAAGAAAAGCTCCATAAACACCAACATGGAAACTCACACTGAGTCAAAGGTTATCCCTGTACGTTTGGTCTGCCTTGTCTTCAGTCACTAAGCTGCCCACGACTGTGGCTAAATGTAGTGTCACAACCATTGTATGACCTCCTTCTGTCATGACCTTCCCTTCTGCTGACAATGTGTAGGCTCACAAAGTCATGGGTTCTTTCATTAGTTTATTTTTTTCATAGTACAAAAATAATTTGCTGTGGTCATTCACTGTGCTCAAATGCGTTATTCATGATATGTAATATTTGTCCTCCTGAAACCTGCAGTCTGGCCTATAACCTGTAGTCCAGCCTATTCATATTCATTAATGATGAAGCTGTTTTTCCAGTGCCCGGTTACCCTAATCTATATACAGGCTGGGGCAAACTGTGTGCTCTTCTCTAGAGATTCAGAATAAATGCATGATTCTTTTTCTTTAAAGTTCTTCTACAAATGATTGGAAACATAGTAGTAGGCATACCCATCTCATAAAACACATTACCCATTATCTCAAAGATCACATTAATATGTTAAGGTTTTCTTTTCAATTGATTTGAGGACAAGATGACCTAAATGGGTCATTAGGGTGCTGGATGCACTTTGCCTTTCTTCTGAAGTTAGTCTTGAGAGCTCATTTACCATCTCTTCCTCTAATCCAAGCAAATGTTGGGCAAGTTTGGTTGTTTTCAGATTTCTATTCCTTGGTTGGACATTTTCTGTAAGGCTTGGAATAAACCTGAAATCACAGGAAGGGGCATCCTGGAAGGTCAGCCCTACTTAGATACTCAACTGTTGGGGTATCCCTAAGAGTACCAAGGAAGAACAAGCATTTGGGAATCATACAGCCTAAACCTCTGATATCTACAAGCCTGGCTTAGCACTTAAATATTCTCTTCTGTAACTTCTGGAAAATGGTAGGGAACCACGCACTAGGGACTAGAGAATAAATGAAATATCATAACTATGCAACCAACTTCATATTTATAAATATTCCATTAAAGTCTGTGCTCTGTGTTCCTTTCTCCCTGTATTACCTTGTTCTTCTGTTACGGTGTTGGGTGGGTTGGACTTTCCCTTAGAACAGGTAAGAGAAAGCAGATTTAAATAAGAGACAAATGCAGGGATGCACAGACAGAAATGACGGTTGTCCATTTACAAAGGAAATATGCCACATTGAGGGTGATTTGCATGAGGCTATCTGCTGTCAGTCTAATCTAGAGTTCAGCGACCTGCAGCAGGTATGCCAGACGGTAGTCTGATGAGCCAAGGTGCTGGGCATACTGCCATTCCCCAGGTGGAGAAAAGTCCAGACTAATTGCCAAATCCTGGCAGAGCAAGTTGTGAGATTATATTAACTGCTCCTTCTATTATACAACTGTCCTTACCCAGCAGTGGGAAACCTTGCCAAGGGAAAGCTGGAATGTGCTTGTTTCTTAGACCTGAGACGAAGGGCAGAGTGTCATCCTCCTAATCACAGACAGATATTGCTAGTACTCTATCTGACATGCATCCTCTTTCTCTCTCAACAGAACCCAGGTTTGTGCATGTGTCTGCCCCTATCATAGACAGCTCACAAGGGAGGGTCCCAGGATGGACCTGGATCAGTCTATCAAGGCAGATAATGATGAGGAGCTGAGTTCTGGATTGCTCAGTGTTAACCAGAAAGAATTCAACTCCAGTTCTTCCTGTGGCCTTCCTAGATTAATAAGGACATTGGCCTTAGAAGGAAGTCAATAGAACAGAAATACAAACCAGAAAGGCAGAGGGGAATTAAGGGCTACCAGTGATGACATCATTGGACCAGCGAAACAGCTCTACTCATCTTTGGTCCTAGTCCTTTCTCACCGCTTTACCATTTAACCAATTAAGTTAACAGCTACTTGTAGCCAAAATATATATTCCCAGCATCTCATTTACCTGTCATCTTTATTTGCTATCACACCTTAACACATCACTCCGAACAAAGTGTCTTCAAACACACAAATTTTCTCTCACAGCTCTGGAGATCCACCACGTTTGGTCTGAAGTCTGGAGAAGAATCCATTTCCATGTCTTATGCAGCTCAGTCAGGTTACTTGCCTACCTTACCTGATTGATGGCCCTGTATCACCCCTATGTCTATTCCTCTCTTCACATACTCTCCATGCTCTTGGATTCCCTTACCTCCTTCTTCCCAGGACCTTTTGTGATTATGTTGAGACCATCAGGATAATCCAAATTATCCCTCATCCCAAGAGCCCGACTTTAGCCACACCTGTAGAATTCCATTGCGGGTGGGGTTCTTGAGGACAGCCCTCGTTTTGTGGTTTGTGTCTGTTGAGCATAGCTTGTTATCTGTTGCCAACAAGCACTGCATATTATCTGAGTCATCATTCATTCATTCATTCATTCAGTTAAAATTTATATAATCCAAGACAAGAGATACTGCACTTAAAAACATCTGGTTGCTAGGAGGAATAGGTTCTTTACTCTTTCAAAACAGGAAGCAGGTGGGAGAACACAGGGTACCAAGTGAAAGCTTTAGGCACACAGAGAGGATGCCCACTCTGAAGTCTGGTTGGGTTGTTTTGTTGGAAAGGATTGTCTTTCATCACAGATACCACACACAATATCCTTGCAACACTAGATTATTATGAAGAAACAAAAGGTAAGCAGTCTCTATTCTGACCATATGGGTATGGTTATTAAACTACTCTAAAACATTTTTTTTGGTTTGTTTTCTGAAGATAGAAAGTCATAGCTGCAGAAAATGCTTGTAAAATTGAAGAAGTGATACAAACATACACACACCCACACACACCCACACACACACACACACACACACATGTATCCCAAAAGCTATAGTGAACATTGGTTGAATATATAGGTTTAGCTTAGTATTGGTTGAGCATAGATTATGAAGTGAGTTAATTTTTAAATATATATACATACATATTTAAAATTTTACTGACTTCTATTTTTCTTTCCACCATTTTACCAGTTTTTCATTTATTATTTTTGTTCCCTCTTTAATCCAAAAGTTAAAGAACAGGGAGAAACATGAGAAAGCATATATTACCCATATTATGACTGCTTTTAAAATAGCATAGTTTGTAGAACCCATTCCACATTTAAGAGGTATTGCTGGATATGTAGCACCAAAAACGACTAAGAGAAGACTTCTAACTAAACCAGTACACTATCAGTTGTAACACAGTCCAGATGTAGACACGCTGATGCGTGCAGCTGAGGAAACAGCAGAGCTTTCTGACATCTCTCCTTTTCTCTTATCTCAGTTGTAACCACTTTCTATTGCAGTATCAGCTTAAAGTATGTGAAAAACAGGAAAACAAGGCACAGAGGGATGATGTTACATAGCCTTTTAATTTTCCATGAAAATGATCCAAACTCAATACCCCAATTAAAAAATGGTATAGAGCTAAACAGAGAATTCTCAACTAAGGAAAGTCGAATAGTTGAGAAACACTTTAAGAAATGCTCAAGATCCTTAGTCATTAGGGAAATGCAAATCAAAATGAACCTGAAATTCACCTAACACCAATCAGAATGGCTAAGATAAAAACTCAAGTGACAACACAAGCTGGTGAGGATGTGGAGAAAGAGGAACACTTCTCTATTGTTGATGATATTGCAAACTTGTACAACCTCTTTGGAAATCAATCTGGTGGTTTGTCAGAAAACTGGAAATAGTTCTACCTGAAGATTGAATTATACCATTCCTGGGCATACACCCAAAAGATGCTCCATCATATCACCAGGACACATGTCCCACTGTGTTCATAGAAGCTTTATTCATAATAGTCAGAAGGTGGAAACAACCCAGATGTCCTGCAACGGAAGAATGGATACAGAAAAACTGGTGTGTTTGTACAATGGAATACTATACAGCCACTAAAAACAAGGACATCATGAATTTTGCAGGCAAATGGATGGAATTGGAAAAAATCCTGAATGAGGTGACCTACATATCTAAATATCTATCAATATATTGATGGACAACTAAGCACACTAGGTTGACCTCTTCCTTTCTTAACTCAGTTATCAGAACTTGACCAATGCATCCAGAACAGTGCTGCAGAAGAACACATTTCTCTGGAAACAGAATATAATGTGTATATGGGGATATTCATGTGTATGTATGTGTACATGTATGTCTTTTTGTGTGTATGCATGTGCATTAGTATGTTCATTTGCATATGTAAGTATATGTATGCATGTGTGTGTTTAAATGTGTATGCATGTGTATATGACTATATGTTCATTCAGGGTAGGTATGTGTATGTGTGAGTATGTGTATGTGTGAGTATGTGTACTTGTGTGTATGTATATGTGTGTTTGTGTGAATATATATGAGTGTGCATGTTTGCATGTGTGTGTATATGCATGTGTGCATAAGTATGTATATTCATATGTGTGTGTGTGATTATGTGAATATATGCATGTGTGTATGTGGGTATGTATGTGTGTGTGCATGTGTGTGTGTTTTTCTGCCTGCCCATGTTATGTTTGTTTGTTGGTTTGTTATGTGTCTAGGTGTAACATGAGCTAAGGAACTCCATTTTGCAGGATATAATATGTCACCCAAAGCTTTTTTTCTAGAATCTGCAAATGAAGAGAGAATGTAAGGGCTAAAGTAAGAAAAAAGAAACTGGTCATCATTTTATAAACAAGCATTGGACAATTATCTAGTAACAAGTCCTATAAAGCCCACTGTAATCCATTTCTGAGACTACCTTTTTCCACTAACATTTCTTTGTTTCCTTAGAAATTCAAACCTGTTCTTTAGATTCTACACTAGAAAACTATTTAATCTCTAGTTCCATTTCAAAGTTGGTTAAGCCTGGGGAAGGCCAGCCAGAGTCAGAGAAAGGAAGTAAGCCAGGCCTGGAGTACTCCTTAATCTTTAACAACAGAAGCTGACCACTAATTTTGTGGCTGAATAAAGACAGGAAGGCCTGTTCTGTATTCTCATACATGCACCCAAAGGCTCAATGACACTCCTGCAGACTAACGCTGTGCTTCTCTTCAGAGTATATTTAAACTATATATATATATATATATATATATGCAGAGTGAATCTTTTCAGCAATAAGCCAAGAACTTGGGTGCCATTCAAGTGATAGCTGAGGACTTAGGCAGGCAGTGTCTCTCCTATGTGAACAAATATGAGAGATGAAATGCCCGCTCTGAGGATGGAATTCAGATTTATTGAGTGCATACTAAGAGTTACCCGTCGAGTGAGATGATTTTGTTTGTGGTGTCTGATTTAATTGAATGAGGGATGCAGCTACTTCAGTGAAACTTTGGTGCGGAAATCAAATGTTCTATTTCATATAATGATTAGCTGAGTAAATTACCCTAGTGCGGCTGTTTAGGATCCCTGATTATTCAACACATTTGCTCCTGAGGCTGCAGGTGCAGGCTGCCTCTCCAGCATTTTGTACATTTTGAGAAATTTAGTTCCTGATGTTCTGCTTGGCTCCAATTCATCTGATAAAAGAGATTATGCCATGAAATATTTTAGAAAAGCAAGTTTGTCAGCTACGGGAGCTGCAGGAATTAGCTGGGAAAGGCCTTTGGTATGGGACACAGCTTTTAATTCTGTTGTGTGCCCAGAGAGACACAAGGTCAGAGACTGGTGGTGTCATAGATTCACCACCTTGGTCGGTGCATGATCAGTTACATTTCATGGTACTGGTCAACCTGACAAAAAGGTTTTGGATGAACTTGTTTAACTTGAGAGTTTGATATGCAGAAAATCACTCTATACATATTTAGTGTAATTTCCAGATTCCCTTCCTGGCATCTGACAGTTCTGGGGAATTCCTTTAAAATAACTAATCTAGTAGGAGTATGTATGTATAATTGTGCAGGAGATAAAGCCCACATTCCTTAACACAAAGGACAAAGTAGCTCGTTTGCTAATCTGTCTTTACTCTGATCCATGCCTCATTTCCAGCTCCCTGCTCCTTCTGGTGTTCTTTCCAAATTTATCCCAAAACATTCTAATTGTACCTGGGGTTTTGCTTGACTGACAAGCACAAGGGCAAAACCGTGTCTGTTTTACTCGCCTCAAAAACCCTGGAATACAGTTTAGTTATTGCGTACAAGTAGATACTCAAAGGATGGCTGATAAATGAAGGAACAATTTCATATTCTTTTGATTATAATGATGATTAATGAAACCACTGTGATGAGAAAGTAAAATCTGACATCCATTTATTTTCATTCATCATTGGCAAGAGATTTTAAAAAATGTGAAACACAAGTAGTAAATTGACCATTTTCTCTCTGCCTACCCTTCAAGAAAGACTTCCTTCCCACCCAGTTCTGCATATCTGTCATCAAATTCTCTCTCTCTCTCTCTCTCTCTCTCTCTCTCTCTCATTCTCTCTCTCTCTCTCTGTGTGTGTTTGTGTGTGTGTGTGTGTATGAGTACGAGTGTGTGTGTGCATCTCTCTCTCATTGACTGACCTACTAGGACTTTACAATTAGCATATAAGGACTATTATGTTAGTGGGGAATGATTGCTCTGTTTCTTGTCAGATAAATGGTAATTAATAGTTGGGCCTTCTGGGTCATGCCTTTACAGCAATTTTAGATGTTTCTCTCTGCAAAGTTAATAGATAATTTGTTAAGTTTGATCCTATATGAATACGCTTGATTTGGTATTGTTCTGAGAGGAAGATGTGTGCTGGAAGTAGACAATGTGTGGCTCTTGTAATCAGTTTCAGTGCTTTGTGACCACATCTGTTCTGATCAATAGTACCACAAAAAGGAAACGAAATACTGCATTTTTGTTTTGGCATGCAGCATTTTTCTGTTACCTTCATAGTATCTGTTAGCTATGAGAAAGTAACATTTTACCAGGTATTATAAAAGTAAATATAATTACCCAAATTTCTCAGTAATGTTAGTTTTTTTATGAAAAAAAAAGTTTTTCTGGAGGAATTATTTCTCTTTATGAAGACAGTGCTGCTTAGATTGACATCGTTGGCATTTTCATTTTCAATTAATTCAATAATTAATTAAGTGTCCTGATCAGAGTTTCTCCTCCCTCCTCTCCTCCCGGTCTTTCTCCCAACCCCCACCTCCATCTAATTCTTTTCAGAAAAAGGTAGGCCTCTTAGGAATATCAACCCGCCCTTGCATATCAAGTCGCAGTAAGACTAGGCGCCTCCTCTCCAACTGAGGCTAGAGGAAACAGCCCAAAAGGAAGAGAGGGTCCCAAGAGCAGGCAACATAGTCAGAGATAGCCCCTGTTCCCACTGTTAGGACTCTCATATGAAGACCAAGCTCCACAACCGTAAATTATGTGAAGAAGACCTAGGGTCAGCCCCATGCAGGTTCCCTGGTTTGGCGGTTCAGTCTCTGTGAGCCCCTGCGGACCCAGATTTAGTTGATTTTGAGAGTTTTCTTGCTCACCAGGATTTTCTAAAGGTGAACACAGACATTTTTACTAGACTCTTGGTTGTTACCTTCAGTTTTCTCCCCCATAATTACTCAGAATGCTCACTGTGACTAGTCTTTCCATTTGAATACTGCTTTGTTGGTCCACAGCATTAGTGCATGCATGCAGCAGTATTTGCTAATGCGTATTATTTAAGATTTCAATTGCCATAAAAGTTTTGTTTCTTATACTTAAAAATAACAAGAAAAGTGAGTGAATTTGATGGCGCCAATTTGTGGAGGAAAGTGGACAGTTGTAACAGAGAAAAGAGGTGGAAGTTTCTACCATGTGAATTTGTGAGTGTGTACATGTGCATGTGTGTGTGTGTGTGTGTGTGTGTGTGTGTGTATGTGTATGTGTGTGTGTGTGTTTGTGTGGTGTCTCTGTGTATGTTTGTGTTTTCAAGACAGGATCTGTGCAGCATGGCTGTCCTAAATCTTTTTTGTAGACTGGGATGGCCTCATAGAGATCTGGGGTTAAAGGCATTCACCACTACATCAGGCTTCTTTATTCCTTTTAGCTAGGAGTTTTGATATAGAAGACACTGTAGACAGAACAACATATTCTTCTGCTGTAGACTGTAGCCTTTCTATCAGGTCTCTGAAATCTACATGACTCTGAACGTGTGGATAGATAGCACACAGAAAGTACTTTGTGCTGACCTTGACTCCCATCTCTGGATCCTTACCACAAAGGTGGCACTTTTTCTTTTTAACAATTCTCAAAGGCACATTTCAAGTCTCATTAAACAGAAAAATTACTTGCTTTTCACTTTTAACTTCAAGCATTTGTTACACCCATGATTACACGCAGTTTAACTTTTTGTTGGTTTTAGGGAAGGAGGTCCAGGCTCGCTGAATTGTGAAGCATAAATGATGATGATGGCTGCTGATGCTGTCACAGTTCCCCTAAGGAGAGCCAAGAGCACGGTTTGTCCCATTTGATGCACAGAAAGCAAATAGATGCAACTGTATACTGCCCACACTATTCCTATTATAGAGATACAACTTAACCAGTGTAGAATTAAGGTCTTTAATCAGCTTTATGATTCTCAAATTTCAAAACCTGTGTGTGGAGAATCACTCACCTCTGATTCATGCATGCATCTCCTAAGTGACAGAAAGAGAGAATGCATAAGAAAGACCTATGAGACAAACACACATCTTGGATTAAGAGAAGGCAGGAGGTTCTAATAATAAACTAATATCCAATAGGCATATATGTCATGTTCTATATTGCTGACTTATTTTAGCTTATTTTCCTTACACAGGACAATTTCCAGTATGCAACAGGTCTGCCATTACTGCATAGGGATGGCCAAGCTTCCCTTAGAGTCATTCTGCATTTGGGGGGCTTCAGTCAGACATAATGGGTCTCTGTAGCAATAGTGTACTCTAGTCTGATGCTCCAGAAGAGAATCCAACAGAGCTCTAAAGGGAACCTGAGCCTTCATAGTAGATGAGACCATAAGTTCAAACTGAAACATTGAGCTACAAAGAGGGTGCTTAAGTTTACACCTAGAAGAGAAGATACATTTGAGTGCTGGGTTCTTTCATTTATCTCTCAATGGGTTCTTCTGATTATTATTTCTTTCAAATCATAATGTATTTGATTTTTCTAGAAAACTGAGCCCTTAAATAAAGATGACCATGTCTTACATGCTCTTTGGCCAGTGTCTTCCCAGTTCCCTGACTCTCCAGCTCCTGGTAGCTACCACTCTCCTATTGTTTCTTTGTGTTGGGATTTCTATGGGTCCATACATAAATGGGAGCATTGTGACATTAACCTTATTATATCGCGTACTTAAAGTTTGTCAAGAATAGATTCTGGATGTACTTACCATAAAACAAAAAAATACAATGGTAGCTAGGTGAGGTGGTAGGTGTGATATATTGGTTGTGGTCAGCATTTAGCTATAAATTTATATCAGTCATAACATCACATACTACAATTATATGCAAT
This sequence comes from Mastomys coucha, assembly GCF_008632895.1. Lineage (NCBI taxonomy): Eukaryota > Metazoa > Chordata > Mammalia > Rodentia > Muridae > Mastomys > Mastomys coucha. The sequence continues at coordinate 96,703,744 of NW_022196896.1, read as the reverse complement.
TATATTTGTTAGTCATATTTCAATAATATGGAGTAATAGTTTGATAAGAACTGCAACTGTGTAGTCTGTAGGATGGTAATTAAAATGAGACAAATGTTGGGGACTGGACTCCAGGCACGGAAGCTCTTTGTCACTTCTTTTTTCCTACAGAAAAATGAGCATATTTGTACTGCACCTGCATATGAAATCTGTTTACTGTGGGGATACTTATGGCCAAATTTCAAAAAGAGCAACAGTAAAGTTACCTAGTAACTTTAAAGGGTGCAATGGATTGATAGTTAGGAATGTCCGAAAGATGAGAGATTACTAGTACTAGGGAAGAAATCCACTCATAGTCTGTCACTGTAGAAGAGGTGAAAACAATCGATATCTGATAAAGAAAGAAGGCTGAGGGAAGGAGACTGGAAAGTATAGTACCTCAAGCACACACATAGCCCACAGCTCTTATATATACTTAGATATGCTTTATTGTTCATTTTTTAAAATATGTATAGGCAATTTCAAATCTATTAAGTAGAGAATATCAGAGGTTGGAAAGTTTGCTCATGTTAAGAGCATTGACTGCTTTCTCAGAATACCTGGGTTCAATTCCCTGTACCCACATGGTGGCTCACAACAATCTGTCACTCCAGTTCCAGGGGTTCCAATGCCCTCGTCTGTCTTCCACAGGCATTGCATACATAATATGTACAGACATATAGCCAGACAAGCACACACATAAAATATGAGTATAGTCTTAAACAATAAAGAATGTCAGAAATAAACCAATTCAGGAGTTTTGAGTTTTCACTGTTCTGAGGTAAAGAAGATAACAGTGTAGCATCACACTATCTAATCTAGAATATGATTCAGTATTGTATTTCATTGTATTGTCCAGTCTGTCTACACATTATATGCTATTCTCCTGTTAGAAACTTAGAAGTTCTCTCAGCTATCAGGTCTGCTGTTGATATGTTATGTTTGTGTTCATAGAACCTGTAGAAACCATCTCCAGTAGATGGGCATGGCCCTCAGTTGAGGGATGGGGCCACCCACTCATCTCAAAAACTTTAAACCAGAATTGTTCCCATCTAAAGGAAATACAGGGACAAAAAATAGAACAGAGACTGAAGGAAAGGCTACCAAGAGGCTGTCCCATCTAGGGATCCATCCCACCTACAAACACCAAACCCTGACACTATTGCTGATGCCAAGAAGTGCTTGCAGACAGGAGCCTGGTATAGCTGTCCCCTGAGAGGCTCTTCGAGAGCCTGAGAAATAAGATGCAGATAATCACAGCTAACCATCAGACTGAACACCAGAAGAGTTAGGGGAAGGACTGAAGGAGCTGAATGGGATTTCAACCCCACAGGAAAAACAACAATATCAACTAACCTGACCACCCAGAGCTCCCAGGGACTAAACCACCAACCAAAGAGCATATATGGAGGGACCCATGGCTCCAGCTATATATGTAGCAGAGGATGTCAGGCATCAATGGGAGGAGAGGTCCTTAGTCCTGTGGAGGCTTGATATCCCAATATACAGGGACTCTAGAGTGGTGAGGTGGGAATGGCAGTTAGGGGTTGGAGCACCCTCATAGAGGTAAAGGGGAGGGGAAATGGGATAGGGTGTTGTGGAGGGGATACTAGGAAGGGGAACATTCGAAACAGAAATAAATGAAACAATCAATAAAATAAAGAATGTAAGTAGTAACTTAACACTATATCACAATGCCCCTATTGTTTTTCTGTGTCTTTTCTTTGTTGAGGTTCACGAATCACTCAAACCAAACAAACACTGATCTCAGTTAAACAAGAATAGTTTATTTGAACACATACCATAATACTGATGTCCAGGACTACAAAAAGAACTGTGGCACTACTCTTTTCTCAGGGCAGGCTTTTTCCGGGGGGAGGGGGGACAGGTTAAAAAGGATTAAAGTGCAAGGAGTGGGGGGCAGTTGGCTTACTAGGCAAAAAATTATCAGCTAACTTTTAAGCTGATTGGTCCTGAGTAAGGTAAAGGTGGTGGTAGATGTCGGTGAACAGGAGAATTTTGGAACACTGTGATAACAGAGCATGAGTATTATAATCATAACTTTTTGGCTTATTAGTAGCATTCTTCATTGTCAGCCATAAAACCACAGTGAGCTCATAGGTAGGTGCAGGCAGGGATGTCCAGTAGCCAACACTGACTCAAGATATTTTACACAGAACAGTTCATATTGACCTTTGATTTGATGGTTCCAATGTAAAGCTTTGTGGAATTTCTTAAGATTAATAAACTTCATACAGAATATTCAGAACATACAGAACAAAACAGGGTATGTGGTCAGCATGTCCTTGAGCCAAGTCACTTCTCTGTGTCAATTACTTACAGACATGTTACAACAACAATATGAAATAGCTGGCAGGCATGGAATACAATGGCTATAGCTATTCTGGGGGGTGGGATGGGGGAGTCCAGACCATACTAGCCTTGCCATATAGATGTTGTATCATTATATCACTGGAAAAAAAGGGAATTTATAGTGCAACAACAAGATAGCACATCTATAAAATTTCTATGACAGTATTGATATAATTATTCCATTCAATTAAGTTATTGTTTTAAATCTCTTCTGAACTTAATTCATAAACTATTTTTGAGATTTTTTTTTTTTGAGACAGGATTTTTTTCTCTGTGTAACAAGCCCTGGCCGTCCTGGACTCACTTTGTAGACCAGGCTGGCCTCAAACTCCACCTGCCTCTGCCTCCCGAGTGCTAGGATAAAATGCCACCATGCCCAGCTTTCTAAACTAAATATTATCTCAGGTATTTATATATAAGAAATATACATGGATAATAATGTTCAGTGAATACTTGCATATACGCTGGGGCTTAAGAGATTACTATCTTTAGATAAGTTTAGAAAGGAAACTGGAGAAATTCACTGCTGTATGATTTATTTTGTCCTGAATACATATAAAAAGATAAGAAAATGTTCCATTTGTTGAGAATCAGGGACCCAATGTAAGGCATGTCTTAAAAGATGAAATAAATTATTGTGTAACATGAAAATAAAACTAGCCAAAGAACAATATTGAGATAAGCTGAAAGCAAATGCATCATAAATCCTAAGTGGATGAAGAAGGAGGAGAAAAAAAATCTTCAGTTCTTTAGTGCTCTGAGCCAGTGTATTTACATCATGCAATTTTCATCAAAAACCTACAATATGACAGTAAAAGTCAATTTCATCTTAAAGATAAGACAAGTGAAGCTTTCAGCATCCTGAAACAAGAGGGTATGAGATTCTGGTCCAAGTCAGAACTCCTAATATTTATTTGTTTATTTATTTTTCTTTACTTTTTATACAATATACACATTGAGATGAAGACGCTGAGGTTAGTTCTCAGCTGGAGGCTCACAAGAAGGGTGCCAGATATAAATGATTTGATTGACCTGAGGACATAGGAAACAGTGCGTGAAATAAGCGACCATGGGATGCTATTGTAGGAGTTGAGAAATCAGTCCCCAAGGGGAAGATGAACTGTGTGAGTAGAGAAGGGTTATGGGAAGGCTCCTGATGGGCTGGCCAGGGAGAGTAAGGATGATGGAGAATTGAAAAGCCAAGATACAGGCAGAGGTGGGCATTTCAAGACTGATGAAGGTCTCAGTGTATTACAAGGAGCTGTGTTGTGGCCTTTTGAGCTGGTTTCTGATTTTGTTGGTGAGACCTAAGAAATGAAGCACCATGGAAATTAATGAATCACCTGTAGTCCTTTCATGGTGATGGTGTCTGAGGAAAGGGTTCAACTATGGAGTAGGAAGTCAATGCCCCCACAATGAGCAGAGTACCATAGCAATGGCTGATGGGTATGGGACTGAGCAGGTGTAGGCAGAAGCTTTGCTTTACAGCTGGCGACTGCTTGAGTCTAGTTTGAACTAAGTGACTTGAAGAAAAGAAAACATTCAAAATTCCAGCGTAGATGAGAGAGGGAGAGAGGTGCTCTCCATCCTTTGAAAGAGATTTTTTTTCTGTGTGCTACATCCAAACAAAAACTTTCTACTGTATATTTATGTCACTCTGGACTTCAATAGACAGATTAGAGATTAGTAGAAAATGTATACATAGTTTTAGAAAGACAGGCTTCATGGGAAGACACAGGAACTGATAGAGTAAAAAAAAATAGAATATCTACTTAGTTACATGATTTCTTGAAGAAAATATTGTATCAGATGGTAACAAATTATATATAGAAGATAATGAGCCACACTAGAATGGGTTGTAGAGAAAGGGGGTAGGAGGGACTTTGGATGTATTCATAGGTAACAGCAACATCATTTGTTTATCTTGTAACAATGTCAACACATTTATTTACACACTCCAGTGTTCAGTCTAAATTCCTGATGGAACATCTTTGGGTTAAGGTAAATGTTTCCTCTCTTCCTTGTTGAATTGCTACTTCTGGTCTCACATTGTAGAAACCTTTTGTTGGTGGTGGTTTTAGCTGCTTTAAAATGGAAAATCTTTGCAAAAAATGGTTTGCAAAAATACTTTCTAGGATAATTAGAATTAGTAGAGCTTAATGTAGAATATTAAACTTTTCTGTGAACTATCCTACCTTTCTACACTTGACATAAAATAGGTATTTTTCAGACATGCATGGGAGATAACAAAAGCCTAGATTTTTCAGAGAATCATCAGTTGTATAACCATAGCCAACTGTAGGTTGCTGGCTTTTTTGATGATTTATATAATTTTTCTGAAGTTGTGGGACATATTTTTAAATGATATTTTCTGCTTCTTTCTTAATTTTTTTCTGTACAAAGGCACTAAGATGGCACAGGTTGGATTCACTATCACACCATTCTAATCCAACAGGAGTATTGCCTGTTATGTTGCCACCCTGTGCCATTTGCTTCCAACAGAAACTGCCTCGTAGCACAGACCAAAATAAAATAATCTGGTAAAGGGATCAAGGCAACAAATAACAGATTTACCATTTCCATTTAGCTATGCTCAGGATTTAGGGCTTTGAAGCTGAGTCATCCCAGTAGACTTTAGGATGTCACAAGCTGACTGCTTAGGAGCAATATTCACATTAACAGATGTAGACTTCTCGATCATATTGAGCTGTTCAAGTTCTCTATGTAGTTGAACAGCAGGTGGCAGGATTTATGCAGTTGGCTGTTAGTCACATGACTTCACATTTTAAGCACTTACCCAGCTCTTGCCATTGTTTCAGTGTTTCCTTCCAGTGACTGGAGGCTTGTTGGAGCAGCATTCAAACCACAGTTTAGTACATATGATGGTAACTCAAAATATTCAGTTCACAAAAGATATAATGAACAAATCTGAATTTGACATATATCCCAACATTCCCTGAGTTGGTCAATGAAATTCTTCTTATTATCATTATTTTGTATTTTATATGTATAGAGGTTAATCATAACTGGGAATCTCAGAAAGATTTAACTCAATAGCAGAGATGCACCCTGAATATGGGCAGAGACATCCCCTGGGTTGATGTTCTGAACTAAATAAAAGAAAAGGAGTTGAATACCAGCTTTCACTCTCTGTTTCCTGGCTAATGAAGCGATGTTACTAGACACCAAAGCTTCTGAAAGCAAATGTTTTCAGTCAAGGCAGGACTGCAACTCCTGTAACTATGAGCTAAAATAAGCTCTTCTTTCCTCAAATTTTTCCCCCTCTGGGTATTTTGTCATAGCATCCATAAAATTTCCTAAAATACAATATGTGTGCTTTATATCTTACATATGTATAACATAGTATGCCATAAACATTATATATACTATACATACTATATAATGTGACTATAAAAATTTTGATATGTATCAGAATTTATCTGATTATAATGATAATTGATAAAAGTAGGCCATATCAAAGTTCAGTAGCAGAAAAGCTTGGCAGAAATGATATATCTACTAGATGACATTGTCACAACCTCAGAGGTGATCTGCAGATGGTGAGAGGGTCCTTGAAAGATAGATCTGACAAGAATCATTGCCCCATATTGCTATACTATTATGCTTTTGAATGTCATTCTTCACAACAGGGAATACTAATATAGTTCAAAGAATAAAAATATAGGAAAGAGTAGTCAGTCAACTTCATTTTTATAGTAGAAATACTGAAAGTATTTCTGATATTAAAATACTGATATTAATACATTTGGATAAACTAAGATTTTTTTCATTTACTTAGTGCCATCCTATACTATATAAGGAATACTAACAAAGTGTGGGGTTTCTACTTAAAATTCACAAAGTTAAGATTTTATAGGTCTTATTTTAATTTTGCTATTCATTAATTAGGAGTGGATCTTTATGTTCCAACTGTTGGATCACCTTTCAGTCACAATGTCAGCCATTTGTTAAGGTCAGTTGAAAGCAAGAGAATATGGTCTTAAATGTCTTACCACATGGCAGCCCTCCGAGGTACTTCATAGGAACAAACTTTATACAAAGCACCAATTTTCAAGTTCAAATTTATATTTGCTTCCAAACTACTGTATCCAAAATGGAATTCATAATCTTCTCCTACAAACTTATGGGTCCTCTTGAGTCCCCTGCCTTTGTTGAAGGCGGGAACAAGCATTCTTCATGTCACTCAGGCTTGAAACCTTAGTTGTCTTCTGTCTCATAACAGTCACTTTTCTCAGGTATTCCCATGGTAAATACTCTAGTAGACTTTATAATATCATTCTCTTTCTTCCTTTTTCAGTTTCTCACCTACAGTTTTTCCTGTCTAGAATGTTCCAGTATCTTCCTGATAGCTTCTTCAGCCTACAGTCCATTTCATAAGGCATATGGACATTAAAGTCATCTTGGAAAGTTATTCACATAAGTAAACTATTTCACATTATACTCAAATTGTATATAATTTACCCTATCTCAATAGAAGGGAGAGAACACATTTGCCTATCATTCAATAGACCCCAAAATTCTGTTTCATCTCCTACTCTAAAATCTATTTGCTACAAATTCTTTCTCCAAAGTTTAACTGAGTTAGTATTTCAATTAGAATACCATTCTCATATTATATAGAGTCCATTATCTATAGCTCCTCTGTTTACAAGGTGTTTCTTATATGAAGATTTTGGTAAACTCATGCCCATCCAAACATCCAACCATGCATAGACTCAGCACTGTATCATAAAGATGGTCAGGATACTGAAAAGAAATGACTCTCTGATGCTTGTTAACAAGACGCTCAGTGTTCAATGAGAAACAAGTAAGAAAACAAATAGGAGTACCAGCACAGTGTCAATGATAGGCCAGTCCTGCATCTGATAGAATTATTAATAAGCAGTTACTCACGTCAAGTGAGTAACCATGTTTTTATTTGAGAGAAAGAGGATTTTCTAGAAAAGTATGATTTGAACTATTTTTCCAAGTAGAATGAAAGATGGGCATTTGGCAGAGAGATAACAACACCCAAAGACTTTCAGTAATCAATGTATTTACTCACCAAATATTTACAGAGACTCAATTTTTTTTTTTAGAAACTATAAGGAAATGTAGATGGTGTAGTAGGATCGAAAAAAATCCTCACACTATGAAAAATTGAGAAGTGTGAAGAATTGAGAGGTGACTCAATAGAGTAAAAAACATGATGTGATGGTCTCATGGTCTGAAGTTAGAAATTTCCACTAAGGATTGGGGTCTCTTGATCATAAGGCAAGATTGACACAGAATCCAAATTAAAATTAGCGAATAACAGAAAAGGAATATATTTCTCAACTTAGTGTGTTTTAAGTACATGTAAGATATTCACATGGTGTGAATGGAAATGTGGGTCTATAGGGCTCATCCACGATTAAATAGGACAGGAAGTTATGGAGATGGACTTTTTAAATTGAGCTGAGGGTGTTTCTGAGTGGCAAAGCATTTGTCTATATGAATAAAGCCCCTGGTTTCATCCCTAGCACTGTAAGTAACTAAGTATCAAAAATAAATATGTATATTGAGACTAGAGAATAAGCCTTGGAATGAGAAGAGTTTACTTAAGGAAAGATGGTGTAGTCAACAGTTATGGAAAGGGAATAGCAACATAAATAATTGGAGGCAGCCAACTAGCATCCTGTTTAGGTTTGCTATCTGAGAACAGTTTTGATGCAGTGATGGCAGAGGTGTATTACAGTGATAACCAAGGAATCTCAGGGGATATTATAAGATTTCTCTTTCAAGTGGTTGCCAAGTATAAGGCAAGTGAAATATAGATATGTTAAGGAAAAGAGTTATTTATGGTGATGATTAAAGCAGAGGAAAACCCAACAGCAGGAAGATATAAATGAAAAATTATGGGAGAGAGGGGAGCAAAGATGGGCTTTACTGTGGAGAAGTGGGACAGGATGAAATCAAAGGTCATGATGGAGAAATACAACAGGGGAAGACAAGTAAAGAGGATGGAACTTGAGGGATGGATAGGGATGCTAATGAGGAAGATGAAGGAATGCTAAATGTCTCCAAATTCCTGCATGTGTTTTTACATATGTGAATGGCTCCTATTTATATTAAGATGTCTTTTATATATTTCTTATTGAGCATCTATCATGCTGGTCCCTTGTATTTGTATTTTATCTTCCTGATAAAATGATAAGATGCTTAAGGTTGGATAATACATCCTGTTTTGTTTTCTTGGAGCATTTAGAACAGCACTTGCCAGATTGCCATGTAAGGGGGTTATTGAATGGGCATTTTTATAGCTATCTCATTAAATTCCAATTGTTAAACATATTCATTATATAATTCTTTATTAACTACCAACTTTAAGAAGGAAACAATGAGAAAACACTAGGGTATGAGGACTGGGGAAAAGTGAGAGATGACCAGGATTCTCCTGGGGGGTAGGATGAAGAAATAAGTTATCAAGTAAATTCACATATTTTCTGTAAATAGCTGTTTATCTAATGAACAGATAGGTACCCATTTGTGTTCTTGGTGTCATTTGTTTATAACTCCACAGTTACATTAGCCCCATCTACTTTCTAATTATCTATCAAATCCCCTGAAATGTGGATTGGCCATAAGGCTGTCATTGGTTCCTTTAAGAAATAGGGGAAAACATATCTGCGTTCTGATAAACCTGTGAATGGCCACATGACTTGCTGACTTTGACCAATGGAACATGAGAGTGGCATATTTCATCAATTTATTTATTCTACCTGTGAGAGCTACTCTGGGTTGTCAACTTGACTACTTCTGAAATCAACTAAGACCCAAGCAGCTGGCCACACCTGTGAGAGACTTTCCAGATGCCATCATTTGAGGTGGGAAGACCCACCCTAAATTTGGGCCACACTTTCTGGTGGTAGCCCACATGTGCGGGCATGGAGGAGAATCTTTTTATTTTTTTCCTGCTGTTTTTCTTTAGTCTCTCTGATAATTCCATCACTGTTGACACATTCCTTCATGCGTATTAGAACTGACATCTGTTTATCCAATGTCTGTATTCCGATATAGACTAAAGACCAGAAGTTCTATAAATTCCCCGGGACTGCAGCACCAGCTGCTGAGACAGCCAGTCTTGTGGAGTGAATGATGACTGGAGTCTTGGTCTTTTTGTTGAGAGAAAACCATTGTTGGACTACTCAGACTATAGCCTACAAGCAAGTCTAATAACTCTACTTATAATGCTCATAGTTATAATGTATTATATAATTATATTACACTATATTAATCATAATGACCTAGAAAACGTTATCCCTGCAATAGACACTGATGCATCAGAGAAATAAAACTTTGCTTCCGAACATAACAGTAATATTGTGATTGTTCATCACCACAGCCAAATATCTTGACTGATATATTCTCTACATTAGATCAGAGGTTATCAAAATAATTTAAATTATAAATTTAATTATAACTGCAGATAAGATTATATAAACATATATATGTATATGTATGCATATTATATGTTTTAAGAATAAAACACAGTCATTTTCTCTAGGTGGAGTATTACATAAACAAAAATGAATATTTGCACATAAAGATTGAGAAGGGTTGGGATAACTACATGAAAGACTTCTTAGGAAAAGGAAATGGATGGAGACTAGCTTAAATGACCTGGGCCGAGATCTTAAGACAAGAATGGAAAAGTTATACTAAGCACATAAAATTTATGTATAGAATCTCCAAACCTTTGTAAGCTTTATGTTTAGAAGCAACATAAAATCTTGCTTTCTGTTTTCTAACAATACTACTCAAATAATCTTTCATATTAGGTCTCTGCTTAAATAAAACAACTAGTATAGACTGAGTTGCTTTTGGTTGCAATATCTAATGGGGGAGCTGAGGTTCACTTAAATAGTTGTCCCATTTATAATAATAGCCTAAGCCAGTGGTTCTCATCCTTCCTAATGTTGTGATCGACCCTGTAACACAGTTCTCCATGTGTTGAGGCCAAACACATATGAGATTATTTTGTTACCAGTTTGTAACTGTAACTTTTCTTCTGCTGTGAATTGTGATGTAAATATCTATGTTTTCTGGTGGTCTTAGGTGACTCCTGTGATAGGGTCATTCTACCTCTAATTGGGTTGCAACCCACAGGTTGAAAACTGCTGGCTCAAGATCACCAATAAGAGGTTAAATTCACTCTTTCTTAGTGGAGGACAACAGAGATCACTGCCTGTGCTTTTTGTTGATGCTGCTGATTAAGGCACATTCATATACTTTTCCAAACAACATGAACTCATAAAACTATAATGCAAAGGTTCAGGAAAGTAACACTATAGAATACTATTATAATATGCTTCCAAACTGTGTAAAGTTTAAACGTAAATATTTACTTTCTTCTTTTAGCTTTGGGTAAGGATGAGGTCAAGAGCTAAACTTCTGAACCTGTGTCTAAGAAGCATCCTCTGAGTCCTCCTGCTGAAGCTCCCTCCCTACGTATCACTCCTTTCCATCTGGAGACAGTCAGTGCCTCATCCTATCTGTACTGGAGGTCTGATCCCATCACTCCACATTGTTCCCTTTCCTTCAAGCAAAATTGGTTCTCTTTGGAGAAGACCTTCTACCCTGTAACTCCCTAGATGGCCCACAGTCATTCTGATCTCCTGATTTTCAGAATAGATATTCAGTATAATTAAAAAAAATTAGTATCACAGGATCTGTGAGTCATATGATATTTCTAGATGAATATAGTTCATTGGTTTAGAGGCAAATGTAGAATTTCAATGATTCTGTCTTAAAAGATGTGCCCTAACCCCTCTGACTGGGGAGTAGATTCTAACCCAAACTCCTCTGTTTCTATGTCTCCACTTCCTCCCTTTGCATTCCAATGTCCTGTGGCAAAGGAGAATTTTAATGTTAACTCCAGCCTCATGTATTTTGATTACTTCTGCTGGAATAGGAAAGAACCTAATAGATTCCTGATATGAATGTTTTCGTTTTGTTTTGTTTTTTTACTTTTTTTTTTTAAAACAACAATATTTGCAGTGATAACAGTACCTCCCTAGATCCCTATTTCTGTTTTGTTCTGGCTTTTTGGAAAATGGCCTGTCTTTATGGTTTGGTAGTGACTTGGTAGCTTTGGTAGATGTTTTTGGAAAAGAGAACAAAATTGAGCTGTAGCATGAGAATATGCTTCTTTGTTCAACTTTGACACTGAAAGTTAAGGAGTCACTTTCTGCTTTGAGTAAGGACTGTAAATAAAGCTGCTCAATACTAAAAATAAGATAATTTAATTATAAATTAATTGTAATTTAATTATAAATTAATAATAAAAAAATTTCCTTAACACAATCCTTTGTACAACTTGCCTGTAAAGCTGAAGTTGGGGAAAGATTTAATGATTCCCACACTTTTTAAGTGGTCTGTTGTGGTTAAAATGATGTGTTACCACCCCAGAGAAAATTATTTAAGTGACCTTCCTATTTCTTTCTGCTCAAGAGCTGAAGATAAATGTTTGAATACTCAAAATGTTTGTTTCTTTTATTAAAAAGAATTTCTTGATATAATTTATAGCTATGAAAATATCAAGTCACTATCAAAACAAAAATATTTGTTTCTTTAAAAAAATCAGAATGCACCTGGCTTTTGTCTGGGAGATCCATTAACTAGAAATGAGAAATGATCTAAAAACATGTAATGCATACCATCCTTAGACATTTATTTATTTATTTATTTATTTATTTTTGTCTTGTCTGAGAATTGTCACAACAATGGTAATTTGTGACTGGAAGAAGGTAATAATATGACACTGATTATTAATTTCATTTTGTCATCCTTTTTATTGGATATTTCCTTTATATACATTTCAAATATTCTCTTTCTTGGTCCCCCCTCCCCCAGAAATCTCCATCTGATCCCACCTCCTCCTGCTTCTATGAGGGTGCTTCCCCACCCACCCGCCTATCCACTTACCCACTCACCCACCCACCCACCCATTCCTGCCTCCCTGCCCTTAAATTCCCCTACACTGGGGTATAAAACCTTCACAGAACTGAGGGACTCTCCTCCCATTGATGCCTGACAAACCATCCTCTGCTACATATGTAGCTAGAGCCAGGGGTCCCTCTATGTGTACTCCTTGGTTGGTGGTTTAGTCCCTGGGAGCTCTGGGGGTACTGGTTAGTTCATATTGTTTTTCTTCCTGTGGGGTTGCAAACCCTTTCAGCTCCTTCAGTCCTTTCTCTAACTCCTCCATTGGGCACCCCATGCTCAGTCCAATGGTTGGCTTGGAGCACCTGCCTCTGTATTTGTCAGGCTCTGGCAGAGCCTCTCAGTTGACAGCTATATCAGGCTGTTGTCAGCATGCACTTCTTGGCATCCAAAATAGTGTCTGCATTTGGTGACTGTATATGGGATTGGATCCCAGGTGGGCCAATCTCTGGATGGCCTTTCCTTCAGTCTCTGTTCCACACATATTTTCATGTCTTCATGAAAGACCAAAGTACCCACACTTTGGTCTTCCTTCTTCTTGAGCTTCATGTAGTCTGTGAATTGTATTTTGTGTATTCTGAGCTTCAGGGCTAATATCCACTTATCAGTGAATGCATACCATGTGTGTTCTTTTGTGATTGGGTTGCCTCACTCAGGATGATATTTTCTAGTTCCATCCATTTGCCGAAGAATGTCATGAATTCATTGTTTTTAATACCTGAGTAGTACTCTGTTGTATAAATGTACCACATTTTCTGTATTCATTCCTCTGTTGCAGGACACCTGGGTTCTTTCCTGCTTAAAGCACTTAAAGAAATGTTCAATATTCTTAGTCATCAGGGAAATGCAAATCAAAGCCACCCTGAGATCAAATCAAATGCAAATCAAGACAACCTCACACCAGTCACCAGTCAGAAGGCTAAGATCAAATACTCAGGTGACAGCAGATACTGGCAAGGATATGGAAAAAGAGAAACACTCTTCCATTGTTGGTGGGATTGCAAGCTGGTACAACCACTCTGGAACTCAGTTTGGTGTCAGAAAATTGGACATAGTACTACTTGACGACCCAGCTATACCACTCCTGGGCATATACCCAGAAGATGCTCCAACATGGAATAAGGACACATGCTCCACTATGTTCATAGCAGCCTTATTTATAATAGCCAGAAGCTGGAAAGATTATTAATTTCTATTCAACATGTGGAGGTGAGAGGAGAATTTCTCTGTGCTGTTGAGCACCAGGGAGCATTCTACATTTAGGCAGTGCTCATTAATCAATCAACTGTAGATTCATTCTCTCTATCCACCTCTCAGGGATATTAACCAAGTTTGAGCTCATTAACAAAGGGTCCTTGGTGACCAAACAAGTCTCTTGCAAATTATGCAGACCATGCTTTCTTCATTTATGTCTGATTTCAATCATTTCCCTCAAATTTTTCTCAATTAGAGCAAATTGACACTGCATTTTCCTTAATACATTTAATTAATTATTTAATTATATATAGGGTATAGGGATATATCCCATTTCTCTGGTTGTTCACGTCTCTCAGTAATTCTATCAATCTTAACTTAGGCCTTATGTCCTCCTGTTATATCTTCTATTAAAAGTCTAAATAGAGCCCTGGAGCAACCAATTTTCAAGTTAATAGTTCATCTGCAGTTGATGTAGAAATAGAAAATATAGATGGTCATGAGAATTAAATGTCCTTTGAAAAGCAAGCGTGCGACCATTTTTGTTTGTTTGGTTGTTGTTGAAATGTTCTCTCTGGGTGTTTTGAGATGATAGAAATGAATTTGCTGCTATTTTTCATTCATCAATCACTACCTGCATGAACTTGGGAACATAAGCTAAGCATCTCTGGGATCCTTTGCTGATTTATATGGTGATGGCAGTGGTCCTTAGCACTAAGGTTGTTCTGATGATTACATAATTTGATATATGGAAAACAGAACAGAGTTTGACACCTACACATTCTTACTCTTTAAATTCTTTATACCATTATTACTGTAGCTGTTACTATGATCTAGAGAAGAACGATATAAAACAATTTCTCCATAGGACTGCAATATAATCTACCTCTATGAATTCATCTTTTCTACTTTAATTACTATGAAAAAATGAGCCCTTATGATAAAAATGAAGCAAATTGATATGAATAGGCATCTTCTTATGAAGCCATAGATGATTATACATTTAATGGCAATGATTATTATAACAACATGAAACAATAATATACATGACAGAAGAAAATGGAGCCACCCAAAAGGAACAAGAAGTCAGCCTGATAAGTTCCAAATTCATCTTCCCCTCTCTTTCTAACCCTACCCCTAGCACTTGACTCTCATAATCCATAGTCCTAGATTTTCATATTTCCATGATGAAACAAAGATTCAGAGCACCACACCAGAGATGCAGCTAGTGAAGACTATCTCTACAGGTTGGTGTGAAAGGCAGTGACACAGTGGCTAAGTTTTTGACAGTAGAAGCATATCATATAAGTGCTGCTCTTGATGACATCATAAACCAAATGTACAGAGATTCCCTTTCTATACAAAACATATAATGATATTTTATAGGTTATGTCAAAATACTTTAAAATATAATACACTGTTTATAGAGAGGAGTGGAGTATATTATTAGGTATATTCAGAAGTAAACAGACAAGCAAAGATCTATACGCAAAGGCTATTGCTAACTCTGGAATATGTCCAGAGGATCCATGTGTTCCTTCATGGTCAGTAAAACTTACACTTTAAAGGACTCAATAATCTACAGCAAGGAAACCTAGGTGAGATCTGAATGAGATAGGCAATTATATCAATGACCATTATTTGGGGTAACCCAGTTACCCAAAGAGTGACATCAAGACCATAATACAGGATTGCAGGTATTATACATGGCCAATCCTCAATCACTGTGCAGTTGAGGATGGCCTTGAACTTCTGATACTCTTTCCTCTATGTCCCCAGTACTAGATTATAGTGTGTGACTCCTATAATGCACAGTTTACATGGTGTTAGATCTTAAACTCAGGGTGAAACAAAACAAAACAAAATGAAAACAAAACAAAACAAAACAAAACCTTACCAAGTTTCCAGAATTTGTGAAAACTATCAATTCTAAGAACAACAAACTAAATTCAATCTAGGAATAAAATGTTAGAATTATAGAAGACCCAGAAACAAAAGTAATCATACGGCTCATAGGCACCATTTAAAATTGACTACTAGATTGCAAATAATACTTTCTCTAGAGTGGGATTTCAAATAGAGAGGAATTACAAGAACAGTGTAGCTGTAGTCATCTCTTCTAAAATTTCCTTCAAAGATAGACACTATGAGGGTATTACAGACAACACTGAGACCAAGGACAGGCGAAACATCCATAATATTTTCCAGAAGATGAGTAATTACATTATGATGGTGTGAGATAGGACAAAGAAACATGAGAACTAAGACTTTCACAGTAAGGATATCCAACACTGAACATGATTTGTGATTGGAAGATAAGAATAAAATGCTAATTTACATAGGTATATCTGAGATTTAAAGAAATGGCTTGAGTGAAATTGTTTTATTATTCTGAGTAAGAGTTACCATATATTATCTTTATGGTGACTATCTATGTTGAGATTTCCAGAATAAGTACTAAACAGATCAAAAAGAAAGTATTAACTTCTGAGTTGAAAGGAAATAAGTTATTGAGTTGGGGCTGCTCAATACTCAAAGAATAGTGAAAGAAAAACTTACATGCATTTGAAAATGAGCAGAGACTGAAGGAAAGGCCATTCAGAGACTGCCCCACCTGGGGATCCATCCTATATACAGACACCAAATCCAGACACTATTGCAGATGCCAAGAAGTGCAGTACGGGAACCTGATATAGCTGTCTCCTGAGAGGTTTTGCCAGAGACTGACAAATACAGAGGTGGATGCTTGCAGCCAACCTTTGGACTGCGCATGGGGTCCCCCAATGGGGGAGTTAGAGAAAGGACTGAAGAAGCTGAAGGGGTTTGCAACCCCATAGGAAGAACAACAATATGAACCAACCAGACCCCCACTACCAGAGCTCCCAGGAATTAAACCTCCAACCAAGGAGTACACATGGAGGGACTCATGGCTCCAGTTGCATATGTAGCAGAAGATGATAGCCTTGTTGGACATCAGTGTGAGGAGAGGACCTTGGTCCTGTGAAGGCTTGATGTGTAGGGGAATGCCAGGGCTGGGAGGCAGGAGTTGTTGGGTGGGTCAGGGAGCACTCTCATAGAAGCAGGGCTAGCAGAAATGGGATAGGGGGTTTCTGGAGGGGAAACCAAGAAAGGGGATAACATTTGAAATGTAAATAAATAAAGTATCTAATAAAAAATAAAAATGAAAAAGAAAATATTCATTTTTGACAAGCACTATGTATCATTTTGTCTGGGGTAACAAAACAGATCCTTTACAAAGAATATCACTAAATTATATGAAGACTGGTTATTTCTAAAAGGTAGTTGGAAATACTTGCACGCAAAACCACCAGGGAAGAATTTTTCTCTTTTATTTTTCTCATAATTCCTGACTTTGTTAAACAAGATGGAAAATATATTTGTTTGACATTATTACTCCATGAAAAAATGAGTGTTTTTCTGAAGAGATATGAATGAATAAATATTATTATCAATGGAGATAATTTTAGATGCATACTCCTCATTAACATAATTCAGTCATAGCTAAGGTATATGCAGCCATACTAATATAGATGTAACAGAAGCAGATTGGAAATCAGGGGTTTTGATGTATTTTATATGATAATAACTGCAATTATAGGTCATCCCTGACCACGTAAATAACATGTTGATTTTCATTTGATTAAAAGAGAATTGAGATTCAGAGGAAGCATAAATATCTTACTCTGAGGGAGGAGGAACATCTTTATACAATCACATCTTTCATTCTTGGTTGACTCAACTGTTCTTATTAGCATTTAATTCTTGATTGACTTTGTTTTTTTATTATCTAGGAAAAACAGAGCTTAACTCTTAAAGAAAAGTACGCAGTTGCTGAGCTCTTCATCAAGTGTTGCTGTATCACTTTCAGACAGATCTATCTACCAGAGAATTCTACACTTTAAGCCCTAAGTCGTAGGTTTTAAAAATATGTCATTTTAAAAAAAAAACCTTGATCATTATCTAAGCATAGTAGTTAGGCTTTAGGAAATTTAAAAGGAAAACCAGATTTTTCCTTTTAAAAGATTTAGAAAATGAAATCAAGGTTGATTTTTTTCATCAGTAATTTCATATGTAATTACTGTTAAGTCTTTGAAATGTATTAATCAGCTTGATTTTCAGTCTTTCAGTAAAGTTACCCCCGTAATTCTTGCCTGCCATTGCCTACTGCTTAGTGTGACTGACACTGGCAGATTAAGTCAATACTGATATCATTCCCCATATGTAACGACAGCATACTAAAGAATTTCCTGGGATACCACAACTCACAGCAGGAGAAATGCTGGTAGAAAGGTAGTCAGTCATATGTGAGATACACTAAGGATTCGTAATGGGGAAGAGAAGCAGAGGGTCCTAGCACAAACATTAATGTCCATCAATAAAGGAAAACTAGTATTATCCCTGTGATACAACAGCAACTACATGCTTCTATAAAGCCTTTCTGTCACTGTTACATGAAATAAATGAAAACAAATCCAACTCCAAAGTAAAATGCATGTTGACATTAAACAATTAGCCCAAAGGTGGAATAAAACTGACAGAACGAAATATTTAAATGACTAGGCATGTGAGGACAAAAATCTAAATAAAAGGTAGAGGCAAAAAACACATAGTTTTACCAGGACTTGACAAGTCTACTTTGAAATGCCAAAACAAAATAAAATCTGAACACACACAGACTTTTAGAGTAAGCAATAGCAAAGGAAGAAGTAAAAACTCTTAGAGAGGACTAAGGTCACTCTCCCCACTTGCCTATGAGTATGCTCACATGCATGTGTGTATGAATACATACAGAGAAAAGAAAAAAGAGAAATGAGAGGGAGGGAGGGAAGGAAGGAGGGAGAGAGAGAGAGAGAGAGAGAGAGAGAGAGAGAGAGAGAGAGAGAGAGAGAGAGAGAGAGAGAACAGAGGCAGAGAAAGGCAGAGGGAGGCAGAGACAGAGACAAATAAACACAGACAGACTGAGACAGACAGAGACAGAGACAGATAGAGATAGAATTCAAAAGAGACAGACAGAATGAATCCAGACAAGGAACTGTCCAGTGTGGCAAGTGTCACAGGGGTGATATCTAAGGATCCTAACAAGATTTTAAAACAGGAGAAAGTCTTAATATCATCATGGGAAATACTATTAAAGCCCTTAAACGTGTTCACGTATATCACTTCATAGCCATCACTTAATAAACAAAACTACAATGTAACTGTGTCTGATTCTCCACATAGAGGACAACAAAACATTTGATCTTCCTAATGTTAAAATTAAAACTTTGAACATGATAATATCCCGAGGACCCAGTGAGTCCATTCACGATGTTAGCTTTCTCATAGAAATATACTAATTCATGGTTGTTTCCCATGCTTACACTACTCCCAAGGTCACATGTTAAAATCAGAACTTTTTTTTATATTATTATTAGATATTTTCTTTATTTACATGTAAATTTCTCCATTCCCAGTTTCCCCTCCAAAAAAC
>NW_022196896.1:96677929-96684156 GCF_008632895.1 Mastomys coucha | reverse complement strand
CCATTGTGTAGATGTACCACAATTTCTGTATCCACCCCGATGTTGAGGGACATCTGGGTTGTTTCCAGATTCTGGCTATTATAAATAAGCCTATGAACATGAATAAGCTATGAACATGGTGGAGCATGTGTCCTTGTTACATGTTGCAGTATTTTTGGGGTATATGCCCAGGAGTGGTATAGCCGGGTTTTCCAGTAGTACTATGTCCAATTTCCGGAGGAACCACCAAACTGATTTCCAGAGTGGTTGTATCAGTTTGCAATCCCACCAGCAATGAAGTAATGTTCCTCTTTCTCCACAACCTCTCCAGCATCTGCTGTCACCTGAGTTTTTTATGACAACATCAAGAGCTGAAGCCTTTGGGAGACGATTGCTTCCTGAGAACTGAGCTTTCGAGACTGAGATTACTTTCCTTGTAAAAGAGACCAGAGGGACAATTGTCACTTCTTCCACATTTACGGAAACAAAAGGTGACATCTATGACTCAGAAATAGACCCTCACAGGCACTAAAGCTGAGGTGCCTTAGTCTTTGGCAGGACACCTGCTGGACTTGTGAGTAGTTACTCTTACTTATGAGCTACCCAACTTATGGAATTTTGATATAATAGTTCTTATAGCCTACATGTACCAATATGGCATTTATAAAAGAGTTTGTGATGCTTCTCTCCAGGATTTAAGCAAATGGTTCGCCAATTATTAAAAAAAATAGAAAAAACAACTGAAAATTGTATTAATAACAAAATTATATCACCATGTACCACAGTCAATATTGTAGTATTCTACATGTAAATGTAGTGAATGCTACACATGCATGAATAAATATAATATGGATGCATGTGACACATGAATAACTGATACATGAACCTGCGATCCTAGACTACTTTAAAAATGCATGTTCAGGAATATGTGCACACAAGTGTTCAGGCAAATACCAACTTTGCTTTCTGTTTCAATAACTCCAAATTTGTTGTGACCACTCATTCTTTTCATCTCAGCTTTTTAAACATTTGAAATTCCCTATAGTTTGGTCACCTCTAAAATATTACAGCAAAAAACCCTCAGTGCAATTTATTACCTATCTCTATCTCAAATAATGTGAAGATTCTCACCCTGATCTAATGAACACTTCTTGTCCAGCTCAGTCCTGAAACAATCTAGATATTTGTAGAGAGGTGTGTGCTGGGGTTCAACTTTGGTCATTCTCTCCAAAATGAATGCTGAAGTGAGATCCTCATTGTGAGATCCTAAAAGGGTGGAAACTTAATCCAACTATGGCGCTTAGAAGTTGGTTTTTGGGGAGGTAGCTAGAATTGGATTAAGCCATCACAGTAGATCCTACATGACAGACTACTACTGATGATCTCATAGAAACGGTGGAGACCAGAACACCTTGGCTCTGGTCCTGTGACACTCTGTATCACTTAGTGACTCCGTAGGTGCAAAACTCAAATGTTAAATGTTGACAAGGAAGAGGATCAGTTGGAACTGTTATATGTTGATGGTAGCTACAATTTAAAATTCTGAAAAGACCAAGTGTATGCACGTAGATGAGTATTCTTGTATTTGATGCATATGAATATTTGGATATTTTGTCATCCATAATTAAGTATAGAGATAGCCTTTGAAAAATAATCACACCTAATCATTACCCAACATATAGTAATGCGCAGATTCACCAGGATTTTGGATATGACTGCTACTAGCAGCATTTATCCATAGCAAACCAAGCTGGAAATAAGCCAAATATTAACCAGTATCACAGTAGATAAATTGTGCCATACTTAGTCAGTCAAATCTTCGATAGCAATAAAATTGAGTGGTCTGTACCCACTTGCAAATACATTAAAACATCCCTCAGATTTGATGCTGAACATTAGAAGGTAGTTAAACTATATATCTACTGTGCTTCTATTTGCATGTGGTATGTAAATCAGGAAGTGACTGTATATTGTTAGCAATCAGGACTGGGGATACTTCTGGAGAAGTGTAGAAGAAAATGATTCGAAGTGGACATGTGGGTGAATTCTAAGGTGCTGGAAACACTCCACAGTAGTGCTTTGGTTTCAATCATATATTCACTTGAGCATTATTAAGAGAATTTTACACTAGGATTTATGTATTCTCAATGTGGATTGTAACAAGGTTTTTAATGGAACTATAGGATTGTTATTTGTTGATAAGAGAAACAAGTTAGCAGGAATGTTTAGGATTTAATTTTGTCTTGAAAAGAGAAGAAAAAGAAGTGAGTTGAGCAAAGGCTGCGGGGAAGGAGGCAAAGGGCAAGATGCCCATCAGATGGAAGCTGGTTTAATTGCTTGTCGATTAGATGGACAGAATGGGAATTAGCACATCCAAGGAATCAGAAATATTCATAGAGTCTGCCTCTGTGATCAAGACAGGGACTAACAGCAGATAACAGCCAAATGTCGAGTCCCGGAGAATGGCAAAGTCTGCCAGAAAGCTGTCTAGATCTAAGCGTGGAGGGACTCAGCCGTGGGTAGGATTTTGGACCTGCAAGCATTAAAAGGACTGAGTTCAGGAATCACAGCTGAGACGCTGGGTTCCATGGTTAATTAGCGCGAGTGCCCTTCACTTCACTCTTGACTACAGTTGAAGTTTTGTTCTCCCACAACAGTCTAACAAGGTGGCAAGTGCTTAGCATAAAACAGGCACACAGTGGAAAAGGAAGTGGGTCACTGACTAAATGACCAAAAAGAGAAAGAAAAAGCTCATTTGTTTCAACTGAGATACCGGGGCTGGCTTAGGCAAATGTGCATGAAAACAGAGACCGGTTATTGGGACAAAGATAAACTGGTAGGGGGCACTATTTGGAACAGGTATGTAATTCTAAGAGTGTGTGTGTCCTTCCTGGTTGACAGGGATGATATCACCGGACAGATTTGACCTGAAACTTCACATCAGTTTCCAATGGTTCCAGTAGTAATAATATTTGACTGCAAGAGCAGAATTGCACATGTAGGAACTTTTATATTAAATTTCTGTTACAAACCACATATGAATTATGATTTGGATAACAGTTTAGATGAGGTATTTTTAAAAGTCAAATTTAACTTCACTTCCTTTACTTATTAAAAATGAGATAAAAATTAAACTTAAAAATATGATCAATCTTGGTTCTGGCTATTGCTAAAGAAGAACATAGAAGCATATTCAATAAAGGTTTTCAAAGAAGCCTGTCGGAAGTTCATATTACAGTAGTAAAAATGATAATTTATTTCTGCTATTCATATTAGTAAAAAGCTAGGAATTCTATACCCAAATGAAAGTCTTTGGAATTTTTCTTTTAAAGCTTTAAAAGCAGAGTCAAGTTGAAGCTTCCACATTATTAGGAAAGCTAGTTTTTATTTCAAATACTTCAAAGCTATGACATTCGGATTTCAAAAAGTTAAACAATTGAGAGGGCTTTGACTTTATTAAGTGTTATCTCTCTACACCAGGAAATAAGGCTCTGAAGGTCATTCAAATGCACAGCGTGGTGGATATCTCCCTTCTCAATACATACTGATATGCTCTTGAATATAGAACACTGTTTTCAGTAAATGATGCTTGATGATAAATGTGCTTTTAGGGAAAGCATATGGGTTAAGAAAAAGGAAAAGCTGTATGGTTGAAATGGAATTGCTCTTGCTAAAGCAAGAGAACAGAAAGCCCTGTCCTTCACAGGACATTTGCATAGGGTAAATTCCAGGCTCATAACATACCCATCACTTACCATGGGCTCTTTCTCTCCCAATGTTTATTCTCCTTTATTCTAAATTTAGTAAGCTAGATATTCAATTGTGATAATTTTTGTTCAGCAAAATTATTTACTATATTAGAGAATTATCCAGTTATTTCAATTAAAGTTCATCTGAAATTTGGAAGTTAATTTAGAGGCCATTCTTCATTAGAAAATAAATGAACAAAATAGAAAGAATATCCAATTCCTTTTCACATGTATTAACATTGTATTTAGGTTTCTCCCAACCAGCCTGATGAGGCAGAGATGGCACCATAAGCGTAGACATACTACTTCTATATCAAGACTTGGTCATGGGGCTGGAGAGATGGCACAATGGGTAATTGAATCCCCAGGGCTCTTATTGAAAGTGGCGCATGGCTATGCCTGCCTTTAACCCTCACACTGGTGAAAGAAACAAGTGAACCCCAAGAGCTCTCTGGCCAGCCAGCCTAGTTGAAATAGCAAGCTTCAGATTTAGAAAAAAGACCCTGTCACAAGACAGTAGGTGGAGGCAAGTGCCAGAGAAGGCACTCCACATTCTGTCCCAGGTTTTGCATGTGCACACAAATAGAAGCATATCTGCACTTACACACATGACAAAATCTGTAGCACTTTGCCCAGCATTTTATACTTTAGATTTCAAATTTAATTCTTTTCTGTCAGTTCCAAATGCCTCCGATGTGGGTAAGCTTAAACTTGTATATTTCTATCTCCATCCACGTTAAAAAAAATAACAACTAAGTATTATAGAATAACTCATGATTAAAAGACAGCCTCTGGCCCCCTTCCTCTAGAAACTGAGATGCCACTTTGAGTTACATCCTTAAAGCAGTATATATAAATTCTTCTGTGGAGGAGATTAAGGCTTTCTTCTTCATATCATATATTTTTTTTCCCACTGTACTTTTGCCAGTGTTTCATAGCACTGGTATTTTAATTCCTAAATATGTCTAGAGCTATATTTTTATTTTTTTCTAACCTGAAAGATTTCATGATGTAATTTTTTTTTTCTCGAGACAGGGTTTCTCTGTGCAGCCCTGGCTGTCCTGGAACTCACTCTGTAGACCAGGCTGGCTTCGAACTCAGAAATCTGCCTGCCTCTGCCTCCCAAGTGCTGGGATTAAAGGTGTGTGCCAACAGTGCCTGGCCTTCACCCCATTTCCTGCTCTCACCTGTCTTCTTCACCATTTCTCAAGTCTCATCTTTGGTCAGTAAATTGTCATTGTGACTGAGAGTTCTCCTCAGTCCCATGGCTTTAAACACTTTCAGCTTTATTCCCAGAATGTTTCTCAAAGCTGGTGATTAATGGGGAAGTATTTACTTGGTGATGACCATGTAAACATGCTCTGATGACAAGCCAAGCAGATCACAAATTTTCTTTGGGATGTTATATTGTCTATTGCATTAGAGAATGACAATCCTAGAATTCAGAAAAATCAAGTCTGCTTTCTTAACACAAGTATGAGGAAGGTCTGAGTTCCATCCCCAGAGTGAATGTTTGCGATAGAACTCTGATAACTCCAGCAGTGGGGAAGGCAGAGACAAGCCGATCCCTTGGGTAACCAACCTGGCCACTTGGTGAGTCCCAGGATAATGAGGGATCCCATTAAAAAGAAGGCAAAGGAGAGCAAAAGATAAAAAAAATGAAAGTGAAAGAAAACAAGAGGAAATAAAGAAGGCTGACAGTGCCTGAGAAACAATACTTGAAGTTGTTCTCTGACCTCAACATGCACACACATTCATTTTTGTTTTTATCACAAGTAGATCAAAGTGTCTTGAGCAAGTTCACTTTTTTCTTAGTTTTTTATTTTCTTATGTTAATTGCCACATTTTCTTTTTTTTTTTTAGTACATCAAATTTGGGTAAAAAAGTTGTTTAGTCACAATTTGTTACAGGTCCTGCTCTTTGCCATGAAGATCTCCTGGCCAAGCCCCTTAGATTTTGAAAATTGATTTGTAGGTCTACAGATAATTTTCTAGAACATTCTTTCATCATTATCCTGGGACAGAACTTCTTCCTGGATACCCTTTTTTGTTCTGCTGGGTAAAGAGGAAGATATTTTGTTACAATGAATTCCTCAATTAGGTGCTAGGAGAGATTGCATTGAAACTATGTTTTTTATGCCTTAAAATGTGCTTGTTCCTACATCCCTTCATATTGACAGTTTAGCTGGCTGGAGTATTCTAGAGTGAACGTACTTTGCTTTATAACTTTAAATTTTTTTATTCACTTATTTTTCTCCAGAGTCTGTAGATGAGAAGCCAAGATTCTACTCTAATTCTTACTCCTTCACAAGTAATTTTTTTTAATCTCAAAAACTTTAGAATATTCTCACTTGAATGTTTCCATCTCTTCACACTCCTTGAGAACTTGTAGTTCAAGAGTAATTCCATGTTTTTCTTGTTCATTTATTGCGTTGTTTTCCCTCACCTCATCCTTTTCTCCTTCCCCCACTCCATCCTCTTCTCCTTCCCCCACTCCATC
>NW_022196896.1:96676971-96677886 GCF_008632895.1 Mastomys coucha | reverse complement strand
CCCATCCTCTTCTCCTCCCCCACCCCATCCTCTTCTCCTCCCTCACCCAGCATCTTCTTCTCCCCCTATCTCACCCTATTCTCATCCTCCTTCTTCACTCTTTGAGCCCTCATTGCCATCATTTTTCTATATTTCCCAATACTCACATTTTCTATTCCTTAGGCTTAAAATTTAAATCAGCAACCATAATTCAGAACCCAAACAGTCCCTTCCATTTCTGGTGCTTCTATTTTAGTGGTGTCATGCAAAACCACAAACTGTTTAGGATATGTTGGCACTTAAAAATATCTCTTTCTCACCTTCAGTGACCCTGAACTCCCAGAGACTATTTTTTTTTTATTGTTCTGATATTTTTCTTTCATGATGTCAGTTCCCTTCTCATGTCTGGGAATGACTGATTTGCATTAATAGAGAGGAAGATCACTCCAGTGACTAAGGAGTTTTTATTGGACTTCCAGGCAAGATTTTCCCAGTGGATATGAGAAGACCTCGTGGAGCCTGGACAGGTTGGAATTGGGTATACTTTATTGGTAAGAATAAGCTACCACATTCCAGATCTTCTGGAGCAAGAGCAGATGTGCAATTAAATCCCCATTGCTCATCATGCTCAGGTACAGTACATTGCAACCTAGCAGGAAAGACTCACACATTTAATATTCCTGTTCTTTTAGAATGTTGCAGTATTCTACATATGATTGAAATATATATTTTATTGCCAGGTGGTGGTGGCATATGCCTTTAATCTCAGCACTTGGGAAGCAGAGACAGGTAGATTTCTGAGTTCGAGGCCAGCCTGGTCTACAGCGTGAGTTCTAGGACAACCAGGGCTACAGAGAGAAACCATGGAAACTATGTCTCAAACAAACAAAAAAAAAAGAAAATATATTTTATTTATAAAATATACTGATTATTTTT
>NW_022196896.1:96668391-96676619 GCF_008632895.1 Mastomys coucha | reverse complement strand
AAAAAAAAAACAGGCATCTAAAAAGTAATAAAATAAAATAAAATAAAATAAAACAAAACAAAACCAGAGTAGGACAAAACTAATGAACAGAAGGAGCTAAAGAAACAACACAAGAAATAGATATTGATGCTGAAACTCATACATTCGTATACATGTTTATCCCATAGTATAGATTAAAACTGGAGAGCTTAATATATGTGCAAAAGATCTGTAAGTTAAAAAAAAAGTTCAGGCAAGACATTATAAGACAAAGAACCTCCAAAGATACCACTGAGTTCATTCTGTATTAGCCATTTGCTGATGGACATGAGGCCTGTCTTTAAGAGAGGTTTGTATTGCCAGAGACTCCATAGGAAAAAAACTAATTTTCCATTTACAAGTGGTTTTTAATTGGAAATGGCTTTTGGGTTCAGGATGGCTTTGTATCTACTTCCCTCAGCATTCAGACCTCCTCTGACCCAGATACATGTAGGCTATGTATATACTACCACAATCTCTGTGAGTCCACATGTGCATCAGTCCTGCTGGGTTTAAAAGGCCTTGTTTTCTTGGTCCATACAAGCCATTTTTTTTTCTCCTCTTCCACAGCATTCCTTGGGCCATGATGGCAGGAGTTTGATAGAGACATTCCATTTAGGACTAAGTGTTCTCTGCACCAGTTTTCAGGTGTGGATCTCTGTATTTGTTCCCATCTACTGCAGGAGAGAGCTTCTCTGATGACGGCTGAGCCAAACACTGATGTATGAGTACAGTAGAATGCCTCTCCCTCTCTTGACTTCTTGTGGCTTTTGGATGAACTGTGCTTTCCTCTCCAACTGTGACTTGGCGAATCACCAAAACATTCAACAGCATCAGGTAACATGTCCTTTTGTCTTTTACATTTTCTGTGGGTGAGGAGTCCCTGACAATGTCGGTAGGTCCTTAAAAGGCCTGCTTAGCTGCATTCAAGGTGTTGGAAGAGACCAATATCTTCACTGAGTCTTGAGGAGGTCCTTGTACAAGTTTGATCACATCCATTTCCTCAGTGTGGCACCTATCCAGCCTAAATTCTGTGCTTATTTTGCGATATATGTTAAAATTAGCCTTTATTTATTTAGTTCTTGCTATATGGTCAATTACTGTATAGTACATTGTTTACTGTAGACTAAAAGACACAAATAAATCAACTACTGTAATCTTGATACACTAATCAGCTATTTGGAGGTTAATAAGAACTTTTGTTTGTTTGTTTGTTTTTTCACAGTAATATTTTTACAAGGCATCTCAGTCTCCTCTTGCTATTAATCTAAATTTCAGGTAACTACTTATGTGATGTAACCAATCTTTATCCTAGGTAGTTTTACCTGAGAGGAGAGCCTTGAGGAATTACTTAGTTCAGACTGGCCTGTAGGTATGTCTGTGAGAGACTATCTTGATTGCTATTTATGTAGGAAGATACAACCTATTGTGGACAGAAGCAGTCCCTGAGTAGGTGATCATCGATGGTATAAGGAAGCTGGCTAGACATAGATCTACAAATCGGCTAGCAAATAGCATCCACTATAGTTCCTGGTGCCCTTGTTTGGATATGAGTCAGTTCCTTGGTCAGAGGTAATATTTTGTGCAACAGCAAGCAGGTCTGCCTTTAATGCTGTGCTTGATTTCTCTCAGTGATGGACTACGACCTGGAACTGTGGGTGGAAATAAACTACATTCTCCCCTAGGTTGCCTTCGTTAGGATATTTTATCACAGCAACAGAAAGTAGACTAGAATGGCATCCAAATGGCACCTTACTTAATTTTAACCATCTTTGAGCAGAAGCAATCATCATAGCTCCATATAACTGGATTTGTATTGATTTAGTAGTCGTAGAACTTCTGGTTATTGAGACTGGATCATCAGGATGTATCAAAAACATTCTCTGTTGGAGGAAATGCCATTGATAGATATTGGAAATGGAGACTGTTCATAGCACTGTTGATGAAACATTAATTTACTACAGGTAAAATGCAT
The DNA here is from genome assembly GCF_008632895.1 of Mastomys coucha. Classification (NCBI taxonomy): domain Eukaryota; kingdom Metazoa; phylum Chordata; class Mammalia; order Rodentia; family Muridae; genus Mastomys; species Mastomys coucha. The sequence continues at coordinate 96,674,626 of NW_022196896.1, read as the reverse complement.
ATATTACCACATATAAAAATTCATGGTCTACCTACCTATTTCAATTGAGAATTATCTAATTACATTATTAAAATAAAAAGAATCTATTTCTCTCTATTTGTAGATATCTACAGCAATTATTTTTGGTGAGGGTATTACATTCTAGGATATGATAAATAATTGAGTTCTTTGATAATTAAATTTGAAGTTCAGAATATTTTACTTTATAATATACCAAGCTATTCTGGTAACCTATTACAGACAAAGAAGGTTGATAGTATTGAGGTGTACCAAGATATATATAAAAACCCTTTCTTAATTTGAAGGTAAATTGGTAATAAAGTCCCAGGAAAGTAACAGAAAAGAATCACACAAGTCTATTGGAGGATGTTCTTGGAGGATGTGTGAAATAGTTGCACTATCAACCTAAAATGTAATCTACTGATTTTGTGCTCAATACGTCTACCCCTTGCTCTCTTTGCATAGTGAATAAGCTAAAATGAGCTATTACTAATGGGAAATACAATGTTTTGACTCATCTTTTATCAGTTTTATGTGATATTTTCAAGCCACAAAAACTGGACACACACACACACACAAACTGGACACAGACATATATACATGCATACAGAGAGAGGGAGGGAGGGAGGGAGAGAGAGAGAGAGAGAGAGAGAGAGAGAGAGAGAGAGAGAGAGAGAGAGAGAGAGAGAGAGAGAATCTGATTTGTATAATTTAGTATCTCTTCATATCTAGTATCCACCATATTCCTTTTGAAGAAATATTCTTTAGTGAAAGGAATATAAGTTCTTTTTAGAAAGAAATTGTACTTACTCTAAGGCTTGAAGTACTCTAAGACTTAAAGTAATTCTTTAATTACCTACTTGTTTTTTAGAAACATTGAACATTCAGCTTAAAAAATAAATCAGGAACACAAAAACAAAAGACAAAACAGAAGCCTTGAATCCTAATGTTGCTGATTTAGAAAATGTAAATATTCTCACTCTGGCCCAAATCAAGCTACTGATTAATGATTAGGAGAATGGGGTGAGATATACCAGGATAAGCCAGCACTGAGTGGTTTTCTATACCCATATACTTCTTTAGAAGGGTAGTTTTATTCCTTTCTCCTACAATATTAGAATCATAGACATGGGTAAATATGGCCCAGACAATATTTTTTAAGAAGCACACAAATATCATTTCTAAGCAGCTTTCCTTCAACTGCAATTTAGAGACACTAATATACATCCATGTGTTAGCACAGAAAGTAATAAAATATATTTCTCACAAAATTTTATTTTTGTTTTTTTTCGAGACAGGGTTTCTCTGTTACTCCAAGACTGGCCTGGAACTCAAGATATATTTCTGAAGACCTAACATGTAAATGTATCATAAGGACAATTCATTTATATGGTACCATTGTACAAAAGTATAAATACCTAAACACAAATTATTGCTTACTCTGGAACATGGGGGCTGAAATTCCTTAGGAATATGTAAGTGGACTTTGAATATACAATCTGCTTAAGTTATCATTTAAATTAAAATACTTATTTTTGTTCACTGATTACCAGTCAATAACTAGACTGAGACTACACTTTAATGTATAACAAAGCAGTGATATATCTGCTAAAAGAGAAAATAAATTCTATACTGAAGAAGAAACATATCCTGCCAACATCTGTCAGCATGTACTCCAACACTGAATAGATGACTCGGTCATGAAACATAACATATAAGTCTGGCTCAGGGAGAGATTGCTAACATGGGATGATGCTTATGGGATAGAACAATAGAAATTTGACAATGATTCTCAGAAGACTAGGGAAAACACAGTAGACCACTGTAACTGTGAGAGATGTCACAACATCCTCAGCACCTGGTAGAATCTAGAGATGAAGAATTCAGTGCTCTGAGATGAGATGCCCTCATCTCAGTTCTTTGGGTCCCAATCATTCATATCACAAAGTTCTGAATTTGATATTTTATATTTACTAGAAAAAATTCCAACTTGGCTTGAGTTTCACAGCTTGGGCCCTAGTCTCAAAGCCTCAGAGAGTAGCCATGCTTCATAATATTGGGAAATCCAACTACCTTCACATTGTTCTGGAAGGTTCCATATGGTAAAATTTCTATCAATTATCAAAAACATGCTGGTGAAAAATAATCAAATGTTATTCAGATGAGAGCATCACAATGTATAGCTGAGAGATTTCCCCAATGGCATTTTGAGGACATAGCAGAGAGGCTGGGATGGAGAGATGACTGTGTATATCTGAGGCAACATCCTTCAGGATGCAGCACATACATGAAACTCATGATTATTACATGATAAGATGTCCTAGTACGTAAGAACACCTGATTGTTTTGGGGAATAAGTGATAGAATTGGCTATGTTCCCATCTACTACTGAGTCCAAGGATATATATCTCTTTAGTCAATATGCTTGTAGATGCCAAAGAAAAATTCTTTGTCTGGAAGACAGCAACGGTCTCATTTGCCTTTGGGCTATTACTGCTGTGTGGTAGTTTCAGATTCCTCGTCCTCAGAAGTCACAGGAGAAGCAGAGCAGTCACACTCCTGCCTGAAGAAATTGGTCCTTGTAGTTGGGAAGAGGTGGGTAGCAGGTTTTGGAGCCACCTGATTTATCTTGATATTCTGTGGTTCTCTCTCTCTCTCTCTCTCTCTCTGCCACGTTTTGGCAGTAAATAGACAAAGCAAAGCTACTGCAGGTAAAGAGTAGAGGGGCTGCTCAGATCTCTCCGAAATGAAAACTAGGGACTCTCCAGCAGACTTGAAGTGAGGATTAGCCAAGGGTAGTAGACATATAGATGGTAGTAAGAAAGAGAATCAATGGAAATGATATGAAGAGATCAGTGGAATACATTGAGCCTCTGTTAAAGAAATATCCTCCTTTAATTTTAAGCAGGAAAGAGAACAGTTAGATTCCCTGAGTTGCTGCTCCCAGAGAAGTTTAATGTATTGTATGAAATAACCAGATCTGAAATCACAAGGCTGATCTCTTGAATGTGCTGCAATGCTTCACACACATTCTTTTCTAAGCACTGTACCCACTCCCCTAGCTGCAGAAATATTGGCACTTAATAGGGCTACAGGGGAGTAGCTAGAAGAAGCTAGTTTTTTTTCCTCTTAAGAGTTCACTCCATTTTTAAAGGCCAGCTACTGCAGAGTGATTGCTTGATGCTGAGGACAAAGCTCACCCTAAAGCTTGGATGGGGAACAAGTGGGAAGGGCCATCTTAGTCCCAGAGGTCTCCATTGAGTAGACAGAGCTTCTGTGTCCACCATTACTTCTCTTTCTGCCTAATTCATTTTCTCTCATTCACTTTTCAGTCTTTACCAGAGATTCCCATCTCAGAGTATTGTGTGGAAGACATGATGTAATACAGCATCGCTCCTTTTCTTGAAATATTTCCATTTCCCAAATTTATCTCTCAAATCTGTTCCCATGGAGCCAAAAGATCTACTTGTGTTCATCCCATAAGCTTCTCATTTAAAACTGTCCACTTTCTGGCCTCTTTCATCTCTCTTGTGGTCTCTCTGCAATGGTTCAAACACTCCCAGCTTTTCAACTTGACATCTCATTGATGACATGGGGCAGAGTTGAGACCTTTGCTAAAAGCATTCTTCTGTAGGCTTGTGATATTTCGCCAGGTTAGGATATATTACAGGGTAGCATGGATTGATTTATGTGCCCCAGGGAGACTTCTTGGAAGAAAATCCTAACTGTAGGTAGAGAAGACAAAAATGCCATGATGTGAAACTCCCTTTCCATCTTTTTTTCTCCAGGTAGTTTCTTTTGAGCCTTACAAATTCAATCATCCATTCTAGAAATTTTGTGATCCATCAAAATATAAATGGATTTTAGACATTCAACAATGTAGTATTTACACTTATCAACTAATTTTGAATTATCTTTTTTAATGCTTTGCAGTTGCTGATTTCTCAGTATGGGTATACTATTTGATTATATGGTGTTTGTTCATTAGTTTGATTTAATTAGGTAGAACAAATGAATAATGTTGAAAGCTAAAATGACTTGCCATTCATGAAAGTAAAGCAGACAGGGACATATTAGAAACACACAGCAAATACAGTAGGTAATCTTTGAGGGTTTGTACAAAAGACTAAATAATTTCAAAAAAATGTTTTTAGTGTTATTTTCTGCTGTGCTGGCTCCATCATGTCATTCTTTGCACCTCATGAAGCTGATTTGAGAGGAAGCAATCCCTGGCTTCAAAAGCAGCTTTGATCTGTGAGCTGCTCTGCCCCTCGTGGAATGGAGTGAGAAACCTCCCTTCTGCATCTTAGATCTGCTCTTCTTCTCTTTGTCACAAAGATGAGGTGCTGCAGAGCTCTATCTATCACTGTCCATCTTTTTGCCCTTCGATAATCAGGCAAATGTGCTTTGCTCTGTATCAATTCTCTTATCTCTATAATGAAAAAATTTGACTAGTTTTCTGAAAACACACTCCAACCTTAAATACCCCCTCACGATACATTATTCGCCTCACACCTAAAATCTAATAGTAAAGATAGGCTAACCAACCTTGAGTGGATTTGCATGATTACTATACCATTAAAAACTAAATAGAAAATTCTTGGATGAATATAGAACTTTTTCCTTGCATTAATATTAAATTGTAAAATTTCATAAAGTAATAGATTTAAGGAGGTAACTTTATACTCATGCATCTGCTAAGCATCTGCCTGTGTTTCTCTCATTTTAGTAAGTTCAGAGTAAGCACAGGAATACAGTGGGTTACAATATCAGGTTCTTCACCAGAATTTGAGAGAGTGAGAGAGAGTCCTAAACACGCTTATAATCCCAAATGACTTTATAACATTAAGTCAGAGTAAAATCAAACTAACCTAGATGAAGAGCATCTCTTTATTTTTTATTTAGAAGCCTGATCACAGCACAGAGCCTCCAGGATGTACACCCAGGACATATAATTAATTGAGTGTCAGATCATTTGTTCCTTGATCTATAACCATTCCTGTTGATGCTCTAGTATCAATCAGAAAGTGACTGATTAACTAGATGGGCCTTTCCCACAGTCCCCTGAAGGTCGACAAATTCTAGACTTTTCAATAAAGAAAGAAAATCAATTTTGGAGAAATGGGCATTTGAAAGTGATAGTTTATATTAGGTTTTCCCTTCTTATTCATAAGGGAAGGTAGGATCTCTTTTAATTGTAATCCTTTATAAGTCTCATGGCTTTAAAAGGGATACAAATAATGAATTTTTTTTTTTTTTGCTTTTTAGAGTCTGTGTCTTTTGTAAATTCATATAGCTCAGTTAAGCTAAGCAAATTCCAGTAAAAAAAAATCTATGCTTTGGGTCAAATGGTGGTTTGAGAAAAAAAAATTTAACAAATTTTGATTGAATTCTTACTGTATGACAGATACTACTTTGTGATGACTAGACTGTGACCAGGAATGTGCTCCACGCTTTTAATTGATCTCATTTTTTTTTCTCTGAGAAACTGAGGCACAGAGCAATTAAGTAATTTCACCAATGATATCAGTGTGCCCAGATGGTAGAGCCAGGACTCAAGTTTCTGATTATCTTCTAACACAAGTATTCCATATACCGTCCTATCCAATTGCATCTTCTTTTTAGTATACAATTGAACTAACTAGTTCTCTGAACTTAGAATGAGCACTAATCTTTTATAAATATAGTCTAAGGCTCTCTCTCTTCTTCACCTGCTTGCCTTGTGGGACTGAGCAACTGCTAAATCCTTGGACTTCCTTTCATAGCTGCTGCTGACCATTGTTGGGAGCTGGACTACAGACTACTCAGAAGTTCAAGAGCAAAGGTCTGGCATCTATTTGACCTCTGAGAAAAACTTCATGGTAGAAAGGCAATTGAGAACATTCAGAAAGACAAAATATTTGTAGGGAGGGGTCCTGAGCAGACCTTGGGCTCAAGCTCTGCAGCCAGTCCCACACACCCAGAGGAAGCTCCACTCCCAGGGGCTCTGACACTCTCAGGATCAGAGGTGAGGAGGACCTAACATCTGTCCCAACACGGGGAGTAACTGGGACCAGCTGGACCAGGCACACAGAAACTCCACCAGCAGAGTGGCTTGGGTTCCTTCCAGTCTCTCTGGGCTGGTGTCCTGAGCAAACCTTGGGCCCAGGCTCCACTACCAGTCCCATAACACCCAGAGGAAGCTGCTGCACTCCCAGGTGCTCTAACAATCCCAGGGTCACAGGATCCCAGAATC
>NW_022196896.1:96666561-96667429 GCF_008632895.1 Mastomys coucha | reverse complement strand
AAGCAGTAAGGGAAAAAAGGCAAGTAACATATAAAGGCAGGCCTATCAGAATTACTCCAGACTTCTCAACAGAGACTATGAAAACTAGAAGATCCTGGGCAGATGTCATACAGACCCTACAAGAATACAAATGCCAACCAAGACTACTATACCCAGCAAACATCTCAATTATCATAGATGGAGAAAACAAGATATTCCACGACAAAACAAAATTTACACAATATCTTTCCACAAATCCAGCTCTACAAAGGATAATAGATGGAAAACATCAATATAAGGAGCAAAACTATACCCTAGAAGAAACAAGAAGGTAATCTTTCAACTAATCTACACAAATCTAATTCCATCTCTTACAACAAAAACAACAGGAAGTGACAATTACCTTTTCTTAATATCTTAATATGAATATTAAGCAACATATCCTAAGCGATTGAAATCCAAAAATATGAGGAATTAGAAATTTGTTGATTGTCATACAATGGTCTCTCTAATTTGGTAATTGGAGAAATAGGTCCAATATTGTATAATCTATATATACTTTTAGCTTGTTTGTGACAGTGTCGTGCTGTGTACAACATAAGGGTCTTGAAATCTTGCTTCTCTTATGTCAGCCTCCCTATTAATAGTATTGTTTATTTCAAGTTTTTACACTACACTATGGTTTTCAGAACAGCTTATATATTTCAAAAGTATTTATATACCTAAGGGAGACATAGACAATCAACTTGGGCAGTTGGTTGTAGGAAAGAGAACAACAAAGAGTGAGACTGAATGCTTTGCTTGATATTTGTAGCTCTTGAATCAAGTTTGAAGAAGAGGGCTTTACAAGTTACTCTTTCTCTGAGATGAATGCTTTTCCAAATTATCA
>NW_022196896.1:96662486-96665993 GCF_008632895.1 Mastomys coucha | reverse complement strand
ACAAAAGGGAAACAAGAATGTGATTTAATTCTATTTTCTTAAAATATGTTTTTAAATGTTAACAAATTTAGACAAATTGAAATCATGTAATCTTTCTCATCATAATGCAATAAAAGATAAATGAAGTAAAAAATATAGTCTACATTGATTATACTACAAATTTTACAATTCTCGAACCTTTAAAAAAATTACAGGATGCAAAATTGTTTATTACAACGATTAATTTATTCTATGAAAATATATCCACAATCATATATAAACATACAAACATAAATAGCCAAAACAATAAGTTTCCATCAAAAATTAGTACACTGATAATGATGTTCCTTGACAAAAATGACTTAGATGTTATATAAGAAAATGACTTCCAAATAGCAATAATATGCATGATCAAAAGCTCAAATAGGATAGGAATAAATGGTAGGAGATAGACCATGAAGACACAAAGAGTTAAACAAAGTAATGAAAATATTCAAGGCATGAAAATAGAATTTAATATAGAGAATATCTGGGAAAAAGCCAAAATAAAATAGAAATTGAGATAAAAAGTCAAAAATTCAAACAAAAAATTCAGATGAAAGCTTTACCAATAGATTGGAAAAAATAGAAAAGAGAATAGTAAATATGGAAGTCAAGGCACAGGAATTTCATCACTCAGTCAAGGAAAATAAATGTCAAATACCTCCAAACCTAATAATGAAACTTAAAAAAAGACCAGAACACTAAAAAAAGACCAAACTTATGAATTATATGTTAAAAAAAAAAAAAAGACAAGAAAAGACCAACTGCTACGGCAAAGAAAATACTTTCAGCAAATCCTAGAAGAAAAGATTCCCAAATCTAAGGATAGAGATGCTGTACTGGCTACTTTTATGTTAACTTGACGCCAGCTGGAGTCATCAGATAGGAGGGAGCAATAACTGAGAAAATGTCTCCATAAGATCAGGCTGTGGGCAAACCTATAGCGCATTTTCTTAATTAGAAATTGATGGGGGAGGCCCAAACAGTAAATGGTTCCATCCCTGGGCTAGTGGTTCTAGGTTCTATAAGATAGAGGAGTAAGCCGGTGATCAGCACATTTCCATGGCTCCTGCTTCAGGTTTCTGCTCTATTTGAGCTCCTGTCCTGATTTCCTTTGATGATGAACTGTGATGTGGAAGGATAAACCAACTAAACCTTTTCCTCCCAGAGTTGATTAGGTCATAGTGTTTTATCACTTGAATAGTAATCCTAACTAAAACAGAAGCCTATCAGAATAGAAAAGGAATGCAGAAGACCAAATAGGACCAGGAAATAAACTCCCCCTGTTATGTGATACCTAATACAATAAATGTACAGAAAAGAGGAAGGATTTTGAAATTAGCAAGAAAGATCAACCCTTCATACAAAAGCCAACCCATCAAAACCACAGCCCATATTTCAGTGGATAATGTGAAAGCCAAAAGGGATTTGATCCACGTTTTATAAGTTATGATTGAGTACAGATTCCAGCCCAGACTACTACACTCAGAAAAAAAATGCCACTTATGATGGAAGGAAAAAACTTTTCATAATAAAAACAAATCAGAGGAATACATGATCACTATGCTAGCTCAACAGCAATTAATGTAAAGAATATGTAGGTCTGAGGAGAAGGTTAAAGGTCCACAAGAAGTTTTAAGAAACCGAAACAATTTCAGAACATGGGATCAAAAGAAGTCTAATAGAACACCACAAAAGCAATAGAATGTCAGCATTTCAATACAAGTCACAGTTTTAATGGTCTCATCTTCAAAATAAAGAGATGTGACCTAACAGATTGTAATGAAAAACAGAACCCATCTTCTTGCAGCTTCCAAGAGAAGCAGCTCACAATCAATAAGACACCATCATAGGGTAAAGGGATGAAAAAAAATTATCCTAAGTAAATGAACAAAGGATCAAGCAGAAACAGCTATCCTGATGTCCTACTTCAAATGAAAAATAATCAGAGCCATTAAGAAGAGACACTAGCTACATTAAAGAAAAATTCAACAACAGGATATAGCAATCATTAGCTGCTGAGAGAGGAGGAGACAGTTTACTCTTAGTGTAGCCCTATGTAAATTGGCTACTGTTCAATTAAAGACCATATCCAGAAATATTTGGGCAGCACTCATTGGTCTTGAAGGAACTGAAAAAGATAAAAGGACACAAAGTTACTGAGTAAGGTAGGAGGATGGATCTTGGAATAGTTGGGGAAAGAATATGATTGAAACACATTGCTCTGGGCAGTGGTGGTGCATGCCTTGAAACTCAGCACTTGGGAGGCAGAGACAGGCAGATTTCTGAATTCAAGGCCAGCCTGGTCTACAGAGTGAATTCCAGGACAGCCAGGGCTATACAGAGAAACCCTGTCTCAAAAAACCAAACCAAACCAAACCAAACCAAACAAACAAACAAAATATGGTTGCAGAAACACATTGCATGAAACTTTCAAGGAAATAATAACAAGTAAAAAGAAAATCACAATTCCAGAAGGTATTATCCATTTAAGAGTAATATCTTGGGGGAGGACACAATATCTGTCCCAACACTGGAAGTAACTGGGACCAGTGGGACCCAGACATGCAGCAACTCCGATAGACCAGTGGCATGGGTTCCTTCTAGTCTGTTTGGGCCAGTGCCCTGAGCAGACCTTGGGTTCAAACTCTGAAGCCAGTCCTGCAATACCCAGAGGAAGCTCCACTCCCAGGATCATAGGATCAGAGGTAAGGAGGACACAACATCTGTCACAACACCAAGAGTAACTGAAATCAGCAGGACCCAGGCACACAGGAACTCCACCAGACCAGTAGCATGGGTTCCTTCCTGTTTGTCTGGGCTGGCATCCTGAGCAGACCTTGGGTGCAAACTTTTCAGTGAGCCCCATAATACCCAGAGGTGGCTCCACTCCCAGGCGCTTTAAGGGGCCCAGGAACCTTAGTTCTCCCACCATAGCAAGTCCTGGTCACACCATCACATCGGAAAAGCAAGATTCAGATCTAAAATCACTTCTCACGATGATGATAGAGGACTTTAAGAAGGACATAAATAACTCTCTTAAAGAAATACAGGAGAACACAGGTAAACAGCTAGAAACCCTTAAAGAGGAAACAAATATCCCTTAAAAAATTACAGGAAAACACAATCAAACAGGTGAAGGAAATGAACAAAACCATCCAGGATATAAAAATGGAAATAGAAACAATGAAGAAATCACAAAGGGAGACAACCCTGGAGTTAGAAAACCTAGGAAAGAGATCAGGAGTCATAGATACAAGCATCACTAACAGAATACAAGAGATAGAAGAGAGAATCTCAGGGGCAGAATATATCATAGAAAACATTGATTTACACAACAGTCAAAGAAAATGCCAAAAGCAAAAAGCTCCTAACCCAAAACATCTAGGAAATCCAGGACACAATGAGAAGACCAATCCTAAGGATAACACGTATAGAAAAGAGTGAAGATTTCCAAATTAAAGGGCCTGTAAATGTCTTCAACAA
>NW_022196896.1:96657293-96662305 GCF_008632895.1 Mastomys coucha | reverse complement strand
ATAGACTAGACCAGAAAAGAAATTCCTCCCGTCACATAATAATCAAAACACCAAATGCACTAAACAAAAAAAGAATATTAAAAGCAGTAAGGGGAAAGGTCAAGTAACATATAAAGGCAGGCTTATCAGAATTACGGCAGACTTCTTACCAGAGACTATGAAAACTAGAAAATCCTGGGCAAATGTCATACAGATGCTAAGAGAACACAAATGCTAGCCCAGGCTACTATACCCAGCAAAACTCTCAATTACCATAAATGGAGAAAACAAGATATTCCATGACAAAACCAAATTTACACAGTATCTTTCCACAAATCCAGCCCTACAAAGGATAATAGATGGAAACATCAAAATAAGGAGCAAAACTACACTCTAGAAGAAGCAAGAAAGTAACCTTTCAACAAACTCAAACAAACATAATTCTACCTCTAATAACAAAAATAATAGGAAGTAACAATTACTTTTCCTTAATATCTGTTAATATGAAAATTAATATTATCACCATATCCTAATCTATTGAATTCAAAAATATCAGGAATTAGAAATGTGTTGGCTGTCATCCAGTGGTCTCTCTAATTTGGTAATTGGAGAAATAGGTCCAATATTGCACAATCTATATGTACTTTCTGCTTGTTTGTACCTGACAGTGTCTTGCTGTGTACTGCATAATGGTCTTGAAATCATGCTTCTCCTCTCTCAGGCTCTCTATTAGTAGGATTGTTTATTTGATGTCTTTACACTATACTATTTTACACTATACACTTTTCAGAACAGTTTATATATTTCAAAATTATTTATACAGCCAAAAGGAATGTGGACAATTAATTTCGGAGGTGGCTTGTAAAGACTTCGTTGTAAATGAGACTGAATGCTTTGCTTGATATTTATAATTATTGTTTCAATTTTGAAGAGGAGGACTTTATAAGTTACTCTTTTTCTGAGATGAATGCTTTTCAAAATCATCATAGGGAATGAACCAGATTCTTCCTCTCACTTAATGTCTGTGCCACCCTTCAAACAGAGCCATTGTTTATTGAAACAATTGATGAATGACTTCATGGATAGACCATCTTAACACACACACCATTTCTTAAATGAATGTAACATCTTCCCTGTGGGTTGAGAATGAAGACAATTACCCAAGTAAAATAGCTTTGACCATAGCAGGAAATCTGTATCCAAAAATCATGCCTACAATTCATTCCTTGGAGCAGAGGAACTGTCAACTCTTAGCTTAGCTACTATGGAGGTAAAAATCCTTTGGTGATGTGACTGATATTGAAGTACAGCCTGATTACAATGAAATCCAATGTCTAAAAATTGTTCTTATTTTGGGCTTGTACCACAGTAAGAGCCAAGATTTTAAGCTCTACTAAAAGCAAAACAAACAAAAAGACTATCTATTTACATTCACTTAAAAAAACTAATAGTGATATATTATTTTAAAATATCATATAGTTAATATGTTTGGGGTTATTTAAAATTTATATTGAGAAAAACATTTGTATTTTCAATATTGCTATAGACAAGCATCTACATAAGACTGTTCAATTGATTGTTGTTTTATATCAAACAACTTTTATAATACTCATTTTTATTGTTGCAATATTTATAAATTTTAAAGATATGGTAAAATAAAAAAAACAGAAGGCATGGCAGGTATTGATGGGGGGCTTCTGGGAGGAGTTAGGGTACAAAAGGGAAAAAAGAATATGATGTAATTCTATTGACTTAAAATATGTTTTTAAATGTTAACAAATTCAGATAAATTGAAGTTATGTATCTTTTCTCATCATAATGTAATAAAACTTAAATCAATAAAATAATACAGTAATACAAGAGAATAATATCTGTTTTTTCATTTCTGCCTCAATATGCTAATAAGAGAAATGCCTAGTGTTGAATATATGCTATTCTTCATCTGTGATGAGAATTCATGTAAAAAGAAGATGATCAATAGTACAGAAGTATCTGAGAAAAATTGAGGAAAAGATGAATCAGAAACACATATTGGTAAGGATATTTTCCAAGTAGAATAAAGTAATGATACTTAAATAGTAATGATTTGACCCCAAGACAAAATCATTTGAAAATGAATTAAGTCCTCTCTATATTGAGCTGAGGAAAACATCCTTCATGGCATCTTTGTTACAGCTTAATTTATTTGGAGTTCAAGGATTTTCATAATTAAACACCTTCCTCTGCCCATACTTAAGAGAAAAAGATAGAGAAAAACACAGAAAGAGGCACAGAGACACACAGAAAGACAAAGAGACTCAGAGAGACAGAGAAAATGTAGAATATAAATTATCTAGGCCTACCATACCAGCATACAAGTTTAATGAGGTTCTGGCTAAGCAAGGGGTGTAGTGTGCTTTGAGAAGCAAGTAAGATACCATCTAACTGCTACTATAGGCATATTGTGCTTTTAAGAGATGGACTATAGGCCTGTATTAGATTATGACAGGGCTCATACGTAGAAAGCATAACTTCATCTGTGAGTTCATGAAACTAAATGTTAACATTAAAAGCCTTTCTTAAATGAAATGATCTTCCATCTTTTATAGTAGAGTGTTATTTCTTTTATGAAATGATGACAGATCTCCCATGTGTGACATGTGCACACAAGCATTCATTCTCAATCACTATTTGCAGATGATATGATAGTATACATAAGCAGCCCCAAAAATTCTACCAGAGAACTTCTCCATCTGATAACTTCAGCAAAGTGGCTGGATATAAAATTAACTCAGATAAGTCAGTAGCCTTCCTTTATACAAATGATAAACAGGCTGAGAAAGAAATTAGGGAAACAACTCCCTTCACAATAGCCACAAATAATATAAAATATCTTGGGGTAACTCTAACCAAAGAAGTAAAAGACCTGTATGACAATAACTTTAAGTTTCCCAAGAAAGAAATTGAAGAAGATCTTAGAAAATGGAGAGATCTCCTATGCTCATGGATTGGCAGAATTAACATAGTAAAAATGGTTATCCTACCAAAGGCAATCTATAGATTCAATGCAATCCCCATCAAAATCCCAACACAATTCTTCAAGACATTGAAAGAGCCTCAAATTCATCTAGAAAGACAAAAAACTCAGAATAGTGAAAACAATTCTTAACAATAAAAGAACAGGTAGGCGATTTACCATCCCTGACCTCAAGCTTTACTACAGAGTAATAGTGATAAAACTTCATGGTATTGGTACAAAGATAGACATGTTGATCAATGTAATAGAATTGAAGACTCAGAAATAAATCTACACACATATGGACACTTGATCTTTGACAAAGAAGCCAAAAATATACAATAGAGAAAAGAAAACATCTTCAATAAATGGTGCTGGTCTAATTGGCTGTCTGTATGTAGAAGAATTAAAATAGACCCATATTTGTCACCTTGTACAAAGCTCAAGTCCAAGTGGATCAGTAACCTCAACAGAAAACCAGATATACTGAATAGAAGAGATACACTGAATAGAAGAGAAAGTGGGAAAGAGCCCTGAACTCACTGGCACAGGGGGAAATTTCCTAAACAGAATTCCAATGGCTCATGTTCTAAGATCAAGGATTGATAAATAGGACGTCATGAAACTGGAAAGCTTCTATAAGGCAAAGGACTAAGTAAGACAAATCAGCAACCTACAGATTGTGAAAAAAATCTTCACTAACCTTACTTCTGATAGAGGGCTAATATCCAAAATATATACAGACCTCAAGAAGATAATCACACACACACACACACACACACACACACACACACAGAAACCCGAACAACCCAATCAAAAATGGGGTATAGAGTTAAAAATGAGAATTCGCAACTGAGATATCTTGAATGGCTGAGAAGCACCTAAAGAAATATTCAAAGTCCTTAGTGATAAGAGAAATGCAAATCAAAACCACCCTGAGATTCCACCTTATACTAATCAGAATGGCTAAGATCAAAACCACAGGTGACAACACTTGTTGGAAAGGATGTGGAGAAAGAGGAACACGTCTCCATTGCTGGTGGGATTGCAAACTGGTACAACCACTCTGGAAAATAATCTGGAGGTTCCTCAGAAAATTGGGAATAGATCTACTTAAAGACCCAGCTACTCCACTCTTGGGATTGAAGACTTGAGGGCGAGCAGAAAGCATGGAAACAGGCAACCTCGGGAGATAGGAGGTTGGGGTGATCCTCCAGAATGCACCAGAGACCTGGGAGGTGAAAGACTCTTAGGACTCAAAGGGAGGGACTTAGATGAAATGCCTGAGAGTAGGGAGCGGGAACTTATAGAGCCCACCTCCAGCAGGAAGACAGGACATCAAGTGAGGGGTGGGGCTTCCATCCTACAGTCACAACTCTGACCCATAATTGTTCATGTCTGAAAGAATTACAGGACGGAAATGAAGAGGAGTCTGAGGAAAAGAAGGTCCAATGACAGGCCTGGGGTGGTACCAGCTCTAGGGGAGGTCCTAGGGCCTGGCACTATTGCTGAGGCTGTGGAGCACTCACACTCATGGAAAGGAACCTATCATGACTGCCCTCAGGAGGACCCAACAAGCATCTGAAAGAATTAGATGCAAATGTTTGCACCCAACCAATGGACAGAAACAGCTGACTCCTGTTGTTGATTTAGGGAAGGTTGCAAGAAGCAGAGGAGAGGGGCGATCCTGTACAAGGACCAGCAGTCTTAATTAATCTGGATCCCCAGGATTTCCCAAGCATTGGACCACCAAACAGGCAGCAACCACCAGCTGGTCTGAAGACCCCAAAACATATACAGCAGAGGAATGCTGGGTATGTGTTCATTCAGAGATGATGCACCTAGCCCTCAGGAGACTGGAGGCCCCAGGGAGTTTGGAGGTTGGGTGGGGTGGGGGGTATAGACATCCACGTGGAGACTGGTGGGTAGGGAGGAGGTATGGGATGTGAAGCAGTTGGAGGGTGGATCGGCGGTGGGGATAAAATATGGAGTGTAGAAATATAAATTAATTTACAAAAACAGACTGGTCCAGCAGTGG
>NW_022196896.1:96655985-96656829 GCF_008632895.1 Mastomys coucha | reverse complement strand
AAAAAAAAAAAGACTGTCATACAAAACAAAAAAAATATTAATTTTTAAATTTTTCTCACTAATTCTGAGACTTTCATGAACTTGGTTTATTTATATTCACCCCTTAAATCTTTCTCTATCAACTTCTTAGGTTTTCTGCCCTGATTATTATTATAACATATATACATATCTCAAGACCTACTGATTGCTTTTAATGATGTTCTTATGAATACATGTTTAGTGATGACCATTTCAGATTGGATAACTCATCAGCAGGCTCATCCCTGAAGAAGACTGGTTCAGGGCTGGTGAGATGGCTTAGCGGGTAAGAGCACCTACTGCTCTTCTGAAGGTCATGAGTTCAAATCCCAGCAACCACATGGTGGCTCACAACCACCCGTAATGAGATCTGATGCCCTCTTCTGGTGTGTCTGAAGACAGCTGCAGTGTACTTGTAATAAATAAATAATAAATAAATCTAAAAAACAAAAGAAAAAAAAGAAAAAAATTAAAAAAAAAAAAAAGAAGACTGGTTCATCCCCTCTCTGCAGCCCACAAATTACCTGAAATTCTTCATTTACTGGACATAGCTAACCCTGTGTGATTTCCTTCATTCATGTTAGTACGCCAACTGGTATTGCCATTATTCAAGCTTTGTTTAGGCAATTATATTGTTAAGATTAATGGGTGTAGCATCCCTGTCATGTCTGGAAAATGCTATCTCGAAGCAGTTTTCCTAAACATTTTGCCCTTATAATCTCTCTCTCCCTCTTCTCCCTCTCCCTCTCCTCCTCCTTCCACCTTTCCTCCCTCTCCCTCTCCCCCTCTCCTCTTCCTCTCTCCCTCTCTCCCTTTCCCCATCCCC
>NW_022196896.1:96649416-96655919 GCF_008632895.1 Mastomys coucha | reverse complement strand
CGCCCCCTCTCTTCCCCCCCACCCTCTCAGCAAAATTAAGTCACTACCAAGTATCCACAATGTTCTTTCTGTTTAAATTCGGCTTAATTGCTTTTTGACAGCAAAAACAGATTTTTTTTCTGTAATTAAATACCATAGCAAGAGAATCATGACTAACATTTCAAGAGAACTCATCCCAATGGGGAAGCCCTGGTGGCAGGAGCTTGAGGCAGCTGGTCACACTGCATCATAGTTAGGAGCAAAGAATGACTGAGGCTTGAAGATGCTTAGCTAGCTTTCTCTTTTCTATTCAATTCAGGGCAAAAGTCCAAAAGATGGTGCTGCCTCCTCTTAAGGTAGAACTTCCCATCTCAGTTCACCTAGTTAAAAGTATATATATATTACTTTTGGGTACTGCATTGAATAGAAAAGAGAAAGCTAGCTAAATACTTTGGAGCCTCAATCATTTTTTGTTTCCTAACTATGATGCAGCGTGACCAAAATTTGTATGAGATTAGATTAGTTCATCTTATACAGTCATCTTTAGTTGTAACTTTTTTTTTCCACATTTGTTCGTTCTCCTTTGTGGCTAAAATTTCCATTGTGTATATATAGCATATTTTCTTTCTACTCCTCAGTTATTAGAAACCTAATTTTGTTCCATAATTTAACTACTGTATATTGTGTTGAGGAAAAACAGGAGTGGGAAGAGATTTCTGTGCTCTGTGGGCTTGGATTCTTTAGGTAAATATGCAGAAGTGCTAGAGCTGGGTCTTATGGAAAATCAATTGTTATATTTTTTAGAAGCTTGAATACTTATTTCTAAATGAATGTACACACTTAAATTCCCACCCGAAACATATAAGGGTTTCTCTTTGTTCGCATGGCCACCAGCATCTGCCCAGTCTCTCTCAGGTAAGATAGAATCCCAATACAGCATTCCTTCCATTTCTCTGACAGCTAGTGAAGCTGAACATTTTTGATATGTTAATTTACCATTTGTATTTCATGTTTTGAATATTATCTCTTCATTTCATTATTTATTAATTGTTTTTATGGTTTTTTTTTTGAGTTCTTTGTATCTTCTAGATGTTAATGGGTCTGGTATGTAACTTGCAAAGCTTTTATCTCGTTCTTTAGGATAGCTTTTCACTCAAGTAGCTTTTTCCTTTTCTGTAAAGAAGCCATGTAGCATGGCAAAGCCATTATTTCCTGAGCATCTAAAATCCTACTGACAACAGTTCTTGCAAAGGCCTATACCTTGAATTGCTCTTTCTACTGTTTCCTTTGGCCATTTCAGAATTTGAGGTCATACACTAGTGCACTTCATCTGTTTGGATTGAATTTTGTACAGGATGAGACAGATTCAGTGCCATCCTTTTACATATGGCTATCTAGCTTCCCCAGCTGTTTGTTGAAGAGGATGTCTTGCCTCCAGTGTATACTTCTGCTATCTTTGCCAAAAATCAACTTTAGTTGCATGGGTTTGTATCTGACTCTTCTATTCTGTTCCATACAGATATATGTGTCTAGTTTGTGTTGGTAAAACAAATACTTTCTTTAACCCTGATCTTCCTGCTGAGTTCTTCACAGAAACTGTACAGGCATGGCTTGGAAAATTGTCACAGTGCCATTCAGATTGGTGGTCTTATTTGGTAGATCTTTTTCGTTTTAGAATTGTTCAAAAATGTCAGATCATTCCAGAAATCCCCTTTGAAGTAGTTGATCACGACATTGAAAAGCATTCTTAAGGGTTTCCCAGACAGGAAATCTTTCCTGTAGATTTCCATTGGAGTTTCTCTTGTTTGAAAACATGGTTCTTGTAAGATCTTACCCGTTGCTTCAGGGGTGGCTCCATTTCTGTTTGTTTGGTTTTTTTTCCCCCCTCATCTATATCAGCATCTTTGAAAACTTTAAACTAAAACTAGAAATATATAACAGTTTTCAAAAGTATACTTTGAAAGAAATATCAAGGGGAGGTGAAAGGTTAGGAGGTTTTTGAAAATGAATATCATAACATTTGCACATATTTAAAGTAAAGTAGTGACATTTATGGTAGTTGAGTTAACATTTTAATTTTTCTGAGCAGCTCAATGAATTTAGAGGCAGAATATTAAGCCATTTTCTTTTTTTCAACAAATGCCATTGTTTTAAATGCAAATATACACTGTGCATTCATTAATTAAAGGTTACCCCGTAACAGATTCTTTTCTAATTTACTAAAGATCAGACCCTTAGTCATTAGCAGCAGCATGTTATTTAGTAAGTAAAAATGCTCATGGTTCAAAGACCAAGAAACTCAAGCTGGAAAATTATTCTTTGTAGCTTCTGCATAATAGTTAGTGTTCCTAACCTTCCTTTAAAAAAATAGAAAGTGAAACACAGATGAATAAACGAATGTGTGATCTCCCCTACCCCTTGCATCTTATAATTAATAGTGGGATGGGATTTTAAATGTTAAGGAAATAATAATTTTCCTTCAACAGGGATGAGAGAATTTTGTTTATTAGTTTAGTGTGATTCAATTTGTGAAAATGTGCTTCATTGATCTTTGCAATGGAACTTTAATTGGAAATGAATATCACAATCTATTTGCCACACCAATGAGTCCAAGTTGCTGCAGTTCATTAAGTACTACACCTGCTATTTAACTTTTCAGGCTAAGAAAAATACCTTGATTTAATACATTTAGGATTGGCTTGTGTGGTAGTTCAAAAAACAATACTTTATTTTGTTTACTTAACCAGTTAAAATATGTCTAAATTCCTGGGTAGGATAAAATATGGCTATCCTCTTATAATTACAAATTATTTTCATAAAAAATTTAAATAGCAGTCTTTAAAAGGGTCTCACAAAGAAATGAAGATAGTGGTATTTTGCTTATTTGGTTTTTGAGGACGGTGCATACATCCACTTTTTTTATTCTTTTTTATTTAGTTTTTTTTTTATTTCGTATTTCACTGAGAATTGCATACAACATATTTTGATAATATTCGCTCTCCATGCCCCTGCTCATTTCGGACACTCTTCTCCTTTCCAACTAAGTTTTGTATGCTTTTATTATTAGTAACATCAAAGCCAATTTTGTGGTGACCATATGTTCTTGTATGTGTGGCCTTCCATCAGAGCATGGTCAGCCTATCAGGGGTTACACTTTCAGAGCACACTGACCCTTCCTCTTTCAGCAGCTAAGAGTTTCTAATAGTCCCATAGCTAGTAGTGGAACCTCATACCCCACTTACCTCTCTGTTCTTGGGAAATTGTCTGACTAGGCTTGTACAGGCCTTGTGCATGGTGTCATTACCAACGTGAGTTCATATGTGCAGATTCCCTGCTGTGTCAAAAAGAGGCCCTCTAGCCAAAGAAACCATATACTCAAGAAATCAAGCTGGCACTGACTTTGAAGCTTCTTCCATGATGGCTAGCTTTTATAGTGTTAGAAGGTAGTGTACATAGTGTTCGAGGAGAAGAGAAACCATTAATTTATCCAGATATGTGACTGTGAGTGTCAATAACAATCAACCTGGCAAGAAATGCCCACTGGTACAAGAGTGGAAAAAATCTCAAACGAGTAACCAACCACTTTCTTGTTGGATTTAAAGTCCAGCCTAAAATGTGAAACATATATCTGTGCTATTAGAGGGCCAAGATTCTATGATTAGCCAGATCATAGATCTTAGCAGAGAACCCATTATTTTAGTAAATAGGCATAGTAATAAATAAACTTTTAATGACCTATCATTAAGGAATATCTCATCCCTCATCATAGATGCTTCTGTTTGCAGTAGATAATACTTAACATAGAGACACAGAACTGGCAAAGGTGCAGAGAGTAAGAGACTACAGAAAGTCTAGCTATAAATAGAACACATAAAATGTACTCTATCTTCCAGAGGCTCAGAGGTCATTGTAGAAGCCAGCGCAGAAAGAATGTAAGAGCTAACATGGTGGATGGCTACAAGGAAACTGTGATTTTAGTAAAGGCACACAGGTGTGTGCTGGCCACTCTTTAAGATAAATCTAAAACTCAGCATGGTGGTGAGAAAGGTAGAGATCTCAGGAGAAACCACGGGCATTTTATATTACAACAAAACCCACAGACTGGATCCAAAACACCTTCCCTAGGTGAGGCAGCCTTCTACAAATACTCAGCCAACATCACCAGCAGATGGATACAGAGAAAAGAACAGAACAAGTTCTGTATGATGAAAGAGATATAACCTCAAGAACCAAAGGCTGGTTCCATGGCCTTTGTTTTATCAGATAAGAAAATAAATTCTCTCTTACTCTCCTACCCTCTCTGTCCCTTCTCTCCTTACTCTCCTCTCGCTCCCCTACTCTTTTCTCTATCGCTCTCTCACTCCCTCTGCCTTTCTTTATCTCTTCCCCATCCTTAACTCCCCTCCCCATGCTCTAAATAAACTCTATGCTATACTATTAAAAGAAAAGAGAAAAGAAAATCTCACACCAATCAGTACTAGATTAGTAGAGATCCTGTATGATAAGATTTGAAACAGGAATAGGGTCAAAGGCTTGACCCCACTGAGGAGGCCGTGTGCTATGAGAATGCATTTTCATGCTGGTTCACAGAATGATTGTAAGGTCCAAGTGAGAATGGTCTTACACAAATGCATCCATTCTACCGGCAAAGCAGCGCTTACTTGAGGATTTTAGCTTTTGTAAATAACAGGTGGTAATTCTCTGGTGGAAGTTGAGTGGGAAGATTAACACTTTAAGTACACTTGAAATAGTCAATACATTAGTTATTGATTTACTGAAGTACCAAAGATCAAACTTTTAGAATTTAAGATTTTAGAGTTAATACCATTTTGATCCAAGATATATTCCAACATCATAAAAGAATCCAGTAATTTCTGAGAAATATACTTTTACCTCAATTTTTCTTTGATTTTTTTTACAAGGGAAAGCATTTTTACATGTTCATTGAAACTATGATTCTTAAGACTTCATCATTCTACAAAACTATAACAATTTTGCCTGCAATGATCAGTTAATCAATGTCTTTAACTAATATTAGCACAATTTCTTGTGAGGTTTGAAGTCAAGAAACAAAAAAGACAAGTAACACAGACATGAAATATATTGTATGAGTACTTAGGTTGGTGTTAAACTTTTGGCACCCAATTTTCACCTCAGTGAGAGTCCCAGAATTTTAACTTGAGGAGAGAATGTCAATTGATTTGAGTTTCTGGATAAATTCTCTGATTATTCTAATATTCAACAAAAGATAATTTTTAAAAATAATAAGCAAAATAATAAATATTATAAGCAACTATAAAAGCAGTAACCAAGTTTTGAAAGAGATAGATATTTGTAATGAAAAATATATAAAAGTATATAAAGGTAGGATTTTTTCTCACTTTAAAGGTACTGTGGTCATTAATAACCACCAAGAAAATAGGAAGGCTAAAACAATAAATATATTAACAATGTACAAAACACTCCAAAAACACAGATGAAAAGAGCTCATATTAGGTGTATACAATGATTGCTATATTCCAGAAGGAAATATACATTTAATCTGAAGTAAAAATGGGATCATTGGACTACATATATACTAAGGAACTTGGAACTATTTTGAATTTTTTTATTAATCCTAAGTATTCAATTATAAAAGAGTTTTTTTTATCGCATTTAGTTGACTTCCGATAGTATTCCAGTACAACTGGCAAACAGAGTCTTAGAAACAAAGGAAGCGGTGGCCTTAGCTTTCTACTGGAAACTGTTAGGACCTGGTCACATGAAAGCAGGGTATCATGTATTGATTAAGACACCTACCAGGATATATGTGCCGTTCACAGTTTTTGACTGTGCAGTGACTTTAGGAATGGATTTGAGCAGTATGACAGTGTGTCCAGGGCCTGGTAAGCATGAGAGGAGCAGAGTCACATTGCAACCTAAGTCACTTCAACAGCCATGGACATAGAAGGTCACAATGGGGCCTACAGGAACAATTTGCTAGGTTGAATCAATAACAAAAGCAAACCAAATGAGTCTTTATCATCTATGCAAGTGCATATTAATATCTTCACTGGTCAAAATAAACATTAAACCATAGCTTTTTGCCACAGTTCTTATACAGCTTTACAAATGGATCCTTTTGTTGTTGCTTTATTGCACTGCCCACTACATGTGAGATTCTTTTATTCATACTCTTATCTCAGAAACCTACTGAAGATTAAAAATCTTCTAATTACATCTTCTTTGATAATCATTGTCTGCTCTCTTTTGCTCCTAGAAGGGAGTAAATTTTCTTGTACAAGCAAAAAGGAGGACAAAGCAGATAAAATACCACTCGCTATAATACTTTCATTCGATTAAACTCTATAGACAACGCATAGTACTAATATATAATTGGACTTTTATGATTCTCTGGGAGTTATCATGTGTAAATATTTATAAGCTTGTCACATAATATACTTTAAATTCTCCTCCTCCTCCTTTTCCTCCTCTTCCTCCTCTTCCTCCTCTTCCTCCTCTTCCTCCTCCTCCTCCTCCTCCTC
>NW_022196896.1:96640768-96649341 GCF_008632895.1 Mastomys coucha | reverse complement strand
CCTCTTCCTCTTCCTCTTCTTCTTCTTCTTCTTCTTCTTCTTCTTCTTCTTCTTCTTCTTCTTCTTCACTAAGATACATATTAATTTAATGCTTATTGAGCAGTTAAGAAGTAGCTATCTACTAATATGTTGTAGTATGGTAGACTGGCTTTCTGCTAGTTAATACATAGACTAGGTAATATGGATGGCAAGAAATGAAATGTGCAGACATAGGCAATTAGCTGCATGATACATGATTTGTGAGGAAAGGCCAGTGGGCAATAGGAACTGAGTGGATGTCTTTGGCCACTGGTAGCAATAGAGGCCTGGTCTGGTCTGTAACAAAAATGTACCTTGAAAGCCCCTGTGTCAAAGGCTTGGTTAACAGCCCATGGTACTATCTGGAAGTGGTGCAACCTTCCGGAAGCTGGTTACTTAGAAAGGAAGTTACCTCATTGGAGGCTGCTGAAATCTCATGGATGAGAATGAGAGGGACACAGAAAGCTGAAACTAGAAAACTAGCTTTCTCTCTCTCTCTTCCCCCTTCTCTTTCTGTTGCCACCTTGCCTTGCCCCTCTCTCTCCCAATAAACCTTACATGGAACTATTAAAAAAAAACAACAATAACAGCTAGAAAATGACATCAAACAAATGCACCTAAAGACCTAAAAGAAGGAGCATGGTAAAGAGTGAACAGAAGAGGAACCAGGGAACAGAGGCTCAGGGTTGTGTGGAGCATGGTGAGATACAGGCTAGAAAAAAGCGGGAGACTGCCTTCCCCAGTGTCTTAAAAGAAAAAAATGATGCATTTTATGAAATGTCATGTATCTGTGTGTATCTGTATATATGTATGGGGAACAGACGTGTTGGTTCCTAAAGAGGCTGGAAAAGAATATCAGATCCCATGAAGCTGGAGTAACAATTGCTTGCAAGTTTCCCAACAGGAGTACTGGGAACAGAACCCTGGGGTTATGGAAAAGCAGTAAAATGTCCTTAAGCAGCAAGCAAGTTTACGTACAGGCCAGCTGAAATATGCTGAACAATAACATCACAGGGCTGGCAGAATCCTGTGTGAAGTTTCATGACACTAGAAAAGGCCCTGAAAGGACACATTAAGATCTGGGGCCATGGAGGGGTCATCCCAAGTCTAGCTGAAGATACCAGTTTCAAAAAGAATAATTTGTAAAACGCTTCACAAAACTAAGTTTCATCACTAATTAATCTTCCATTTCTGTTGGCCGCCAGTGCTGCTTCCAGTTACATGTGCCATGTCAGATGCAACTCTCAACTCTTCACTACCACTATTTTTTTTTTGTTATGGTTCCTTCTGGCCACAGTTATCTACTTGGTTTGGAGTTTTATCCCTTTTGAATTTTCATAGATCTCTGTGTTAGATTCCTCTGTTCCTCTTTCCCATCCTTCACATTTTGTACCACGACCCTGCTTCCTGCCCCCACTCTATATACACCTTCTCTGGTTTTCCCCAATGCACTAATGCGGAGCAGAATAATAATACATATAATAATAATTATACAGCCTATGATTCAAAAGAAACTCTTCAGAATCTAAGCCCCACATCATCCAGCAGATCTTTACTCCACTTCTTTGAGGCTAAGTAGTAGGAAAGCGATTCTTCACCCTGAACACACTCTCAACAATGGCCTTGTTTCAAGAGGATACTGAAGCAATATATTGATAGACATTTCAAGCAACACAATGCCAGGACATTAGAAGGGTGTATGCAAAAAAGTCGGTTTAGATAAAACAAACAAAAATCTGTAAAATGCGCAACAATACCAAATACTCATCATTTAGTAGCCCCCTCCCCTGAGCTTCTCCTCTCTGGGTTCAATTTTCAGGAACACTCTGCTAGAGCCAAGGTAATCTCCACAGTGTATTTGGAAGATGTGGTACCTGTCATTGGTACCTGTCATGGCGTCTATTTACCTCACATACAGCACTCGGAGTATCATTCTCTACACGAGACCTGGTTCACATTGTGTGATCAATAGTCTGCCTTCCTCTTCAAGTTCAGCTGGAGGGTGGCAAGGAGGAGGTGAATCAAATCTCGCGCTATTGCTTCAGTTAAGAGTCCCCAGTCTCTAACGCTGGCTAGGGTTCCTGCTTCTGTGAGCAGAATAATGATGCTCCCAACTGTGGCATATCAATCATAATCACATAGAGGCACGTTTCTCCCAGGTGCCATGTTACTGCATGCAGCAGACACTTCCAAATTTGTGGTAAGCATTAGTAACTCGTCAGATGCTGATGAATCCTGAATTCCAATGTGTAACATTCTAAATATCTTTTACAAAACAGTGTCATTAAAAAGAGTAAGAAACATAGCCCCAATAAGATGAGCCAACCGCCACCCTTTCCTAAACTCTGCCTTCCCCCACCCCACCCCACAAAGCACTCTGATTTTGAACAAACACGAGGAGGAGGTTTTGTGTATTGCAAGAACTGAATGTTGGTGTCTCTGAACCAGCCGTAGTCATTTTGTTTCCTGAGAGGGAATGGTTGATGTGAGGGTGTGTGACACAGTTCTGAGTAATGAAAAAGACTCTACCAGCGAGGAAGACTAGAAAAGTTTTCTTCTGGGTTGAAGGGATATAGGCATGGGCTAGCACTCGAGGCCAGGGAGCATTGTGGGATCGTAATAACAAGAGCCGACAAACTCCCAGAGAACCAGAAACCTTCTGGAGAGTTACATTCTTAAACTGAGTAGCTTATAGATGTTGTGCCTTCCTAACTCTGGTCTACAGTTTCTCACGGTGTGAAAAGAATCGCCCAGCGCTCACATCAGCTTATAAAACGATCATTGTATACTTGTAGTTTAAAGCTGCCTAGTTTTTCTTAAAATACAGTTAAGATGGGTTTGAGATTAAGAGGCCTCAGTGATGATTGGATAGCTTCTGAAATGGGGGCTGATTCAAGGATTCTACCTGTTCTGCTTGGGAGATCTGGGTGTTTGTCATACCTTTGCTCCTGCAAATTATTTTGTTTTTAATAAAGCATGTGTTTTTGTTAATGCTCATGACTTGAACTTTGTGGGAGTTAGATGAACTTTGTGTCAGGAAGAACACTAGGCTGGAGGTCACACGACTTGGATTTGGGGCCTTTGCTTGACCTTTGTCTGACCTTGACCAGCAAATTGAACTCTGGCATGTGATGTTCTAAGCTGTTAAAGCAGGAGTGTGCATCTGACTATCATGGGTTTCTGGATCTAATGTCACACAACCCAAACATACATATAAATGGCTTCCAGAAAGTAACAGGGGGGTTCACAACCTGTATGTAACAGGAACAGTCCTTCTGATTGTCCATGTCACATTATCATACTATGCCTATTGAATAAAATTTTGTTACTAACACAGTAAGAGCTTTCCTATGGATCACAGCACTCTATGGCCAGGGCTGGGAGAAGGAAGCCTTGATGAAGTGCTGGATTTTGGCAGATGTATATATGTGGAAGGAAGGCACCAAGGGTAGTCAAGATTGGGCCAGTGTATCACATCAGTTGTTTGTGAAGCAATGGAGTGAGGGCAAGAATATGAAGATTCATATATTATAATACTAATAAAAATATCACAGGTTGTAAACCTGGAGAATAAGGAAGTCAAAATCTGATTTCAAAATTTTAATGTTAATGAAGACAGACTTCCACATGAAACATAGTTATTACCTAGGAGAGTTAGTACTTAGGACATTTGTTGCTGATGAAGGGTCATGGGTAAGTGAGTAGGAATTTGGTTTGTCGCTGACAGGCAAGGTTATAAGCAGGGAGGCCTGTCCTCAGATGAGAACGAAGACCCATACTCAGTACACCAGCGATGATGAGAGCATCCCTCCTGTTCCATCGCAGCCCGTGCGGGAACAGAGATGTTTTCCCACTTCATTGAAACTGCTTTTCTCCTGGTGTCCCAGACTGCACCGAACTAATGGGATTACTGCTGTTGTGTCTCTAGTACATAGTTTTGTTTTCCTGCAACCTCGCACAACAGGCTACCTATAGAGCACTCATTAAGGTTCTTGGGATTCATAAGCTGTGAAGAAAGCCTTTAGAAAAAAAAAACACAAACCACCACCACCAACCAAATGTTCAAAGGGGAATGTGGTCACCAAGGTGACCGAGGCTTGTGTAATATGAGGCTATAAAGTAGCTGGTAGCACAAAAGACTACAAAGTCAATGCTGTCCCTTCCCTTTGTTATCGACACTCCGGGAGCTGAACAAGTGAATGAAGCCGGATGATGAGATAGTTCCAAATATCATTGTATCCGCCACCATCACTAGACCAGCAGCCGCGAGTCTGCTCTGCCTCACAACACAGTGTTCATTTTAAACTGAATCCGGGCAGACAGGCTGGTAAGAGAAATAATTAGGAAAATTTCTCATGCTTGATTGAGGGGGAGGTGGGGGTGGGGAGAGCAATAGGCAGAGTGTCAGAGTCAGAGAGACACAGAGCGGGGTAGTTCACTTCAAGCAGATCACAGTTATCTCCTTAGGTAACTTCATCCTCAAGAGCAGTCTCCCATTTTTTCTCTTCCTTTCTGGTGATGTTTTTAACTGAGATTAAGCCATAGGGATCAACAGTCTCTAAATCAAAAATCAAACAGTAGCTAGACATAAATTCATCTGCTGGTTTTGTTTTCAGAACTGTTGGTAACCATTGGTTAAAGAAGTGGTTTGTGGCTGGATGGTTTTCTTGTTGTTGTTGATTTTTAAAATATATGTATATATGGCATTTTGCCTGAAGGAAGGCCACTGGCAATGACATCGCTATTATTCAGTGCCTTTTCTTCCCGATGTTTCCTGCTTGGTTATACTATGTTTACTGGAGAGAAATAATGAAACTAACTTGTAATTGGGCTAGGAAAGCTTCACATGAAAAACCCATTACACTTAAGGATCACATCTGGTTGGCCTTCATTGCTGTCTTTGAGGATTATGGAGTAGCATATTCGTGCGGTATGTACTTATCCTCTATTTAGTTACGCTTGAATCACTCTGATAGTGGCCATTGAAGAGTGTACACACACCAATCTTTTTCCTGCCTCCATATACACCCTCCATTGGATAATAACATAGCCCATGTCTTTACTGGAAGGTTCTGTCTTTCTCCATGAACTTGATGAATAGGTAGTATTCCTAAATTCAATAATATTCAAAGAGTGTTAAATAATTTCTATCCTTGTTGATAAATATTGAAACAAAAATTTCAAAATGGGACTTTATGATTTCATTCATGTTTTAGAATATGGAGATGTTGATGAGCTGAGCACTTTAGTGTGAATTTCTGGCTTCTCCAAGTAATTTTGAAATATTTGCATAAATAAATAAAACTCAATATTAGTGCTAATTTTAACCCATAAGTTTTGGCATTAGGCCACTTAAAGCATAATGACATAAATGAAACTAATTTAAAAGGAAAAATATTTAAATATGTAAAAACTGTTATTCATGGGACAGTAATGATTCTGTGCCTGGAAAGCTCATTTGGACAGCATTAAACTATATACTGAGTTTTAGAAGTGCAATAGGAGATGCTAACCATGTGTTTGCCAATTGTAAATTGCTGCTACAGTAGTAATACTATGTTAGCTATTAAATCCAAGGAAAATTGCAAATAAATACAAAGTTGTTAGTCTAGTAATATGTACAATGCTTCAGGTAGACATTTCAATAATGAACTATTAAAGGTATTTAAGACATTTCAATAATGAGCTATTTAAGGGTATTTAATTTAAATAATTATTAGCATACAATTACATATTTTGAATAATCATTTTCTTTTAAAATGCTCAAAAATCACTGCAAGAAGTTGAACAAAAATATATTACTAAGATAAAAGTAGATGAAGAAAGATTTCAAAAATATAAAACAAGAGAAAAAGCACTACATGTTAAAAAGAATTTAGTCCATGTGATAATGACCCTGAATACAATTTTCACAAGTTCTTCATCAGGAACTTTATTTTGGAACTAGGTATGAGTTCAATGATTGTATGAACTTTCATGTGAATTTTTATAGAAGCAGGAACCTGGAGAACACCTGGATAGGACAAAGACACCATGGATACCACACAGAGGGACAAAATGAAATAATAAGACACACAATTATTTATTTTGGAGGGATATTGTAAACTAATGAATCCAAACACCAATCAGCAGGAATGAATTTTTTTTCTCAGAATAACTACTATATGAGATGGAATTTTTTTTTTTTTCAAGATAGGGTTTCTCTCTGTTAGCCCTGGCTGTCTGTCCTGGAATTGACTCTGCAGACCAGGCTGGCCTCGAACTCAGAAATCCGCCTATCTCTGCCTCCCAGGTGCTGGGATTAAAAGCATGCATCATCACTGCCCGGTGGAATTCTTCACTGTACTTGTCTATTAAAAATTTCAACGCAATACTGCTTCAGAGAAGTTTTCTCAAATATACCTATAATGAAAATTAACTGAATTCTTTTTTTTTTTTATCCCCCCCCCTTAACTGAATTCTTAGGAATAGTTTTGGTCTATTGTGAAAGTGTGCTGTAAAACTAAATAGTTATGTTAAATTCACAAAGAACTTTTAAGAAACACATATTTGAAGGTAATATAACTGTTAGTAGAAAAAAATAATGTATGTTGTAACCTTGATGAGTGTTAATAGAAAGTTTTATTTTTATGATAATGGTATTTTATGTATGTTGATTGTAATTTCAATTTAGTCTAAGTAACATTTGATTTATCTTCTTTATTGTGCAAAAAGAGAATATACTGTGTTCACTTGAAATAACAGAAAATTTTATTATAGCTAATGCATTTTAAATTACTCATCAAGATTTTTACAGGACTAGTTATAGGTTTCTCTTCTGTGTCACCATTGTTTCACTCCAAGTGATTTTTTGTTCATTTGCTTTGGCTTGGGATGGAAATGTAGTAGTTTCCATTTTCAACTTTGCTTTGACAGTGATAACCCTAATGTAAACGCTTTGTCAGCAGGTTCTGCCTCAATAGAAATGACTTAGAACATCTGTCTCCAAGAGAACAAGAAATGGAAAGATGATCCAGAAATGGAGTGCTAATTCCTTTACACTACAAGACTTCCTGTCTTAGAGCAGCTAAAAGATACTTGGGAAAAATAAGTACAAATCAATATCACATTCTAAAGACAGTCCAGTGATCACCCAGTGCCTTGGTACCACATTCTTGTGGTCATAAAATCAGCACAACCCAGAAGTCTGGGGAGCATGGAAGTTAGTGTACAGGTGTCTCTGTGTGCCACATGAGCACTTAAGTGATTCATTTGCTTAGCATTGCACTAGTAAGATCAAATTTACTCAGGAAGTAAATTATTCACTCCACAACCATTTGTGTTTAAGTTATTAAAAGGCTATAATGAGTTATCCATATCTCTGCGTGAAGCCAAAGCACTCCTTAGTACACAAGGCAAGCTTTAGCCAGCGTTCCTTAGGTCATAAACCAAGAGGTAATGCACCTCTAAAGTTTACTAATGCTCCCTGGGGAGGGGTTTTCTTTTGTTTTTAAATTAGGAGATTCTGGCATGTTATTGTCAGTTGCTGCTATGTCGAATATTTATCACAGCTCTTAAAAGATGTGACTCACATCAT
This sequence comes from Mastomys coucha, assembly GCF_008632895.1. NCBI lineage: Eukaryota > Metazoa > Chordata > Mammalia > Rodentia > Muridae > Mastomys > Mastomys coucha. The sequence goes on along the minus strand of NW_022196896.1, from coordinate 96,641,747 downwards.
TAAACAGGATCATTTTTATGACAAAATGATTCACATTCTAAAATCTAGGCAAAACATATTTTGCTTTTTCTTTGAATAATTCATTGAATGAGTGTGGAAATACGATTACACTGATAAACTTACCATTTTATATGTTAAATCTACACGGTCGATGTTACTGCTTTTCATATGATATTACTTTATGTTTTATTCTTTCTAATTAAAAAATGCTAGTGATTTTGAAAGTAGGGTCTATACTAATGCCAACACCAAGTCTTGCCATGAAGACAAAGAAGACTCAGTCAATATTTTCAGCCTCAGGAAGTGAAGATAATATTATTTTCTAGAGATCATTGCTTTATGAATTTGTCTAATTAAAGAAGAGTATTTTAAAAGTTGAGTTAAAAGGAGATATCCAAGAAAATGGCTTTAGGACATGGAGGAGATTAGTTACCTTGTCTGATTCGTAGTCGTTCTTTCTATTCCAGTTAAGTATTGCTTAGTATATAGCTTGTGTCTGATGAGGAAGGCATTGAAACTCCCTGAAGGAAACAATACTTACATATGTTGGTTATAAGAGGCAATATGCAAAACATGTGTTTAAGCATGAGTTGGAACATGCAGTGATCAAATGTTACTACACGGAGCAGGGTAAGAGTGACTGATAGGAAGGGGAAAATGGGAAAAAGATGAGTAGACTTAATTGGGGAAGGGTGAGGGAAGTCAAATAGGATGGGGAAGAGTATTAAATAATGTGTGAAAAAGCTATAGAGACTCTCATCCTTTTATATTTACTTAAAAATTATATGTAGTACATATGAAATATGTATATAGTTTAAATGACTTTCTACCTTTTGAGCTGTTAATGCTGCCCCATGTCCCAAGAGCCATAGGCTAACAAAATCTCAGAGGTGAGAAGCCGCATTTTCTTTTTTATTTATTTATTTATTTATTTATTTATTTTTATTTTAGATATTTTCTTTATTTACATGCGAATTTC
>NW_022196896.1:96634989-96640155 GCF_008632895.1 Mastomys coucha | reverse complement strand
CTATGAACATGGTGGTGCATGTGTCCTTGTTACATGTTGCAGTATTTTTTGGGTATATGCCCAGGAGAAGCCGCATTTTCAGTTGTTGATCAATCATTGATAATTCCCCAAAGAATCTAAGCTATTGCGATGGTTCTTGGTTGTTCTCCAGAGGTTGAATGTAAGTTCTTATTGCTGAAGAGAGCATGTATTTCAGACACAAGGACTCAGAAGTTTCTAGCAGGATCTGACCTAAAAGTCTCCACATTGAGGACTAGTTTCTGTAATACTGTAAGATTCTTTGCTAGCTACCAATGGAGGGTAGCAACCAGTAGTCCTATGCAGCAGAGATGTCTAAGAAGCACAGTAATTACTGAGCAGGAACAATATCCCTAAAGACTCAGTAGTGGCATTCACATCTTTGTAGTAACCAATAACTATCTAACTGCATTTAAGGCACATTCAACAGGAAAGAAATCATGTGTAAGAATGGAAACCTACACAACTACCTGGAATTGGTGAGGTCATGGACATTACAAGAGACACTTTACTAGACCAGTATAATTCCTAACTACATTCTAAGTACTTACCCTTTGTTGAAGAAGCTCCATTTCCCAGCAGATGAAGACCAGAGCAGAAAGCTACTGAAGGTCAAAATAAGAGAACATCTGACTGTTGAGTTATTCTAAGGGCAACTGATACATCTGTTCAACCTCCTGTATCTGTCTCAGAAAACATTACAGAAGAGAGAGTAGAAAGACTGTAGGAGCCAGAGGACCAAGAAATCTGCTGTGAAATTTTGTCTCTTAGAAATGACATGAAAGCTTTGCTTATGGTGACGCAACAAAATGGCTGCCTAAACAGGACCTGAACGTCAATAGACATGCTGATGTGGAGGAGGGAAATTCTACTCACACCACCCCTAGACAAAGAACTACTGACAACAAATGAATGCTAAAAGCAAGAAAAATAGTCTTCTGCCAGGATGAGTCCCCAAATTGGTGATCCAAGAACAAGTAGTCAGTCTGGAAATCATATAGATAGAAGTGACATTTTATGGATGGAGCAAGTTTTAAATATATACATGCATGCACATATATGTGTGTATGTGTATTTTCATGTTTGTGTATGTGTGTGTGTGTGTGTGTGTATGTAACAACAATGATCAAAAAAGAAGAGGCTATGAGTTTGAGAGGGAGAGATGTGGAGTAGGTAGGAGGGGAAGTGATTGAGAGAGAATTAGGAGCAAGAAAATAATAAAAAATGATATTTTAGTTTAAAAGTTGCCATAAAAAGAGTTAATACACAGAGTTTCTCATCAGATAGTGAGTGTCCTGTCCACTCCAACAAGGAAAGCAGAGATATAGAGCTGGAGATGGGTGTGCTGTAGAGCCTGAAACACTAGTTCCTATGTATAGGTGTAACTCTTTAAGCTAAATCTGGTGCTGTTCACTTTCCAACCTCCCCACATGGCTGAGAGCCTGGGCTTCACCAGACCTGTTTCTAGGAGCACTGGCACTGGCTGGATTCACTGCCTTTATATGGGTCTGCCATGATTGTTATCTTTCTATAACACAAGTGTTCACCTTTTGAAACCCAAGTGTATAGCAGAAGAGTGTTAACAAACACTGCTTGCAGAGTCAAGAGTCCCATCCAGCTACATGTATATTTTGGCACTATTCATATCTTGGGACAGTCACTGAAATCATCAAGTATTATTGTGCTTTATGTGGTAAGTCCCTTTCTTGAGAGGAAAAGAACAACATGGTGCTATGTGAAGTAGTCTGCTTAGGGTTAAATAATGATGGAAAATAAACAGTAAAACATGGGAGTCTTCACTGGAGTCCCTGGAGTGAATCTAGGCTCTTCTGCTGACAAGGGGGAGTTATAAAAATAAGCGAGGCTGTGAGATGGCAATTGGACAGAAAGGTGTTCACTGGCTACCCTCCAGCCAGGACACTCATAAGTCTGGTTGGCATCTTAATTACAATACTTGAAGCTAATATTTATGAAAATTGGAGGTTTTAATTTCCTCACAAACTGATTTTTCAAGTACATGAGTTAAATGCAATTTCCAAAATGTAATTTTCTATTGGTGTTGATACTTTCATTGCAAGGCACTAATGTGAATGTATTCAATTGTAATGGTAAGTCAGAAAAAATCAATAGTTGAAGATATTAAGACTCAAAATAAAATAACTCTACTTCAAACAGATGAGCAAATGAAAATTGTTGCAATCTCCAAAAGTCCACACCCAATTAGGGCTGATCAAGCCACATTGGCAGGCAAATCCCACTCTGAGGGGATGGATTCCTTTTAAGGAGATTTAATCTCTGTAGATTCATTTAACTGTAGAACATCACTCTTGAAAAAGTGAATATATCAAATATGATAATAAATCTGTGCACTGTCAGCTTATATTTTATTCTGTGATGCCATTCCTATAATGGGATACAGAATGAAATCACCAGTAAGTTCTTAGAAAAAAAAGATAAAAAGAAATGAAATTTGAAGAGTAGAATTTTATTCTCCTTTCAAGTACATTCAGTGTTTATAGGGATAGAACTCCACAGTCACTCAAAGTTAGCACTCAACAGATATAATTGATAGGAAGTGGCTTGGCAGATACAAGCAAATGGACTGAAGTGTTGGCATAGCTAAATACCCAAGGGAGAAAAAGGTCTTCTGTGTTTGATAGTGTAATACAAAGATCTAAAAACCATTATATTAAAATGACCATGTAATTACAAATAATCTTTCCTAAAGACTATTTTACTAACTATTAAATCCATCTCTTTAGTCACGATGCTTAGCTTTTTTTCATTGACTCTGAATAACTAGAATGTAATATTTTAAGGGAGCTGTTATTAAATATATGAAACATGGAGGAATGGATCCACTAGCAGGTTATTCTGGAGACCATTAATATTCTCATGGATATCTCAATTATTTCAGATGCTTCCAATGACGATAGTTAAGGAACTTTAGAACAAGGTACAATGCCAACTTGAAACATAGGTGAGTTCTTTATGCTATGATTTTAGGCTTCATATGTATATTGGAGAAATAAATCATATGATCATATATATATATAAACATCTTGAGATTTTTTGAAGTCTCTCTTCCTCCCTCCCTCTAGCCCCACTCTCTTGTGTGTGAGTTGAGAAACTTCATGGCTAATTCTAAGTCAACATACTGTATTGTTAAGGCATTCATGCTGTTATTCATTAGGTACCTGGAATCTATTTGTGCTGCATGATAAACAGTTTGTGTGTCTTGATCAAAATACCCCTTTTACCTTGTCTCTAGTCCCTGGCAACCATCATTCTTCACTGGAATGTTACTATATATGTCTGATGAGTTTCTAAAAGGTTTTGTTATATTGTAATAATTAATGAATTAATTATATATTTATTTGCATGTGTATGCATGCATGTGTATGTATAGGTCACAGGACAACATGTAGGAGTCATCTCTCTCCTTCCAACATGTAAGTTTCAGATATTGAGCTCTGGTTGTCAAGTGCATTCACTGACTAAGCTATGTGGCCAGTCCATGTGTAACTATTTTAGGTTCTACTTATAAATGATATTATTAAATATTTGTCTTCCTATATCTTAATATGCAGTTATATGAATAATTAAAACCTAAATACAAACAGATTAAAAACAAAATTATTTTAAAAAGATACAGGGCAATGAGTTTTTTAAGATTAGTCTATAAAGGTATTGTTTTAGATATAACATCAAAAGCACAAGTTTCAAGTTCAAAAATCAACAAGTGGGATTGCATCAGACTGAAAGCTGGTGTCTAGTAAAATAAATGAAGGGGAAGTTTTAACCTGTGGAATAAGATTGTATTTTTAAGCTATGTATCTGACAATGTATACTCAAAATACATAAAAACTTTTATGACTCTGTATTAATAATATATAAACAAAACATCTACAAAATAATCTGATGAGAGTCAATGGGCTCTGATAGACAATATGCAAAGAAGAAAGTAAAAACTAGTATTAATCATCAAGAAAATGCAACTCAATCCTCATATCATACTTGTTAGTTGTGGCTATAAGAAAATGAATCTAAAAATTTGTTAACAAGGATGTAGAGAAAAGAGCCTTTGCATATTACTGGTCAGAATATAATTGCTACAACCACTACAGAAAACACTAAGGAGAGTCTGCAAAATTTGAAAGTGGAACAATCATAGGATCCAGTGATCTCAGCACTGAGGGTTATATACCACCAAGAGAAAGAACATCTGTATCTCATGTTCATAACAGCATCATTTCCAGTGGCAAAGACATGGAAGATCCTAAAGGACCATTAATGGGTTAAATAAGAAAGGGCATCTGGAAACACACACACACATGTGCGCACTTGTGTGTCCATACTCATGCACTCAGTGTGCATGTTGCTCATTTAATATGTATTTAGGGCTGGCTGTTTGGTACTGGATAACCAACTTGTGTGCTATTCCCTGGGGAAGACTAGTTCTTCCATTCTCAGTATTCCTTTGTTGCCTGTAGGTCTGCTTGTATAGTTCAGGCTTCAAGGGCTTTTCGTTACTTAGGTATGTTCATTGGTGTACTCCTTGTTCACCTCACCTTTGGATAATCATGTTGATGAGAGTGTAACTTCTGATATTCCTGGGAGACTCATCTTGCAGCAAACTCCCTGATCTTCTGGCTCTTAGAGACTTTCATTCTCTCTTCTGCAATCTTCCTTGAGCCTCTGGTGCAGGAAATGTTTTGTAGATATAGCCACTGGCTTCTATCATCTTAGCCAATACCTAAAAAGTGAAGCTTTCCCTCTCCTACTCTCCTCTTTTTCTCTCCCTTCCCCTCCCCTTCCCTTCTTTTTCCCACTCTCTTTTTCTCTATATTATTTTTATTTTTTGAAAATTTTATGTATGTATAAAATGTCTAATATCTATTTTCCTTCCCCTCCTGTCAGCTCCCCTCACCCTCCACCCAATATACTTTCCATCTTCCTAGTAACCTAGTATCTAAAAAGACAAAAACAAAAACAAAAAACGGGACCCTAAGTCCAAATCAATGCAGCCCATATGCACATGTTCATGAGGACATCCAATGAGACATGGCAACTACCTCTAGCTGTTCTTCCCTAAAGCAAAGTAACTCTCCCTCCCTCCCTCCCTCCCTCCCTCCCTCTCGCTCTCCC
>NW_022196896.1:96632888-96634607 GCF_008632895.1 Mastomys coucha | reverse complement strand
AGACCCAGAAATGAGCCCACACACCTATGGTCACTTGATCTTTGACAAAGGAGCTAAAACCATCCAGTCGAGAAAAGACAGCATTTTCAACAAATGGTGCTGGTTCAACTGGCGGTCAGCATGTAGAAGAATGCAAATCAATCAACTCCTAGCTCCCTGTACAAAGCTCAAGTCCAAGTGGATCAAGGACCTCCACATAAAACCAGATACACTGAAACTAATAGAAAAGAAAGTGGGGAAGAGCCTGGAGCACATGGGCACAGAGGAATATTTCCTGAACAGAACACCAATAGCTCATGTTCTAAGATCAAGAATTGACAAATGGGACCTCATAAAATTGGAATGTTTCTGTAAGGCAAAGGACACTGTCAATAGGACAAAACAGCAACCAACAGATTAGGAAAAGATCTTTACCAGTCCTATATTGGATAGAGGACTAATATTCAATATATTAGTCAAACAACTCAAGAAGTTAGACTCCAGAGAATCAAATAACCCTTTTCAAAAATGGGGTACAGAGCTAAACAAAGAATTCTCAACTGAGGAATACCAAATGGCCTAGAAGCACCTAAAGAAATGTTCAACATCCTTAGTCATCAGGGAAATGCAAATTAAAAGAACTCTGAGATTCCACCCCACACCAGGCAGAATGGCTAAGATCAAAAACTCAGGTAACAGCAGATGCTGGTGAGGTTGTGGAGGAAGAGGAACACTCTTCCATTGGTGGTGGGATTGCAAGCTGGTACAACCACTCTGGAAATCAGTTTGGTGGTTCCTCAGAAAATTGGACATAGTACTACCTGAGGACCCAGCTATACCACTTGTGGGCATATACCCAGAAGATGCACCAACAAGTAATAAGGCTATATATGCTCCACTATGTTCATAGAAGCCTTATTTATAATAGCCAGAAACTGGAAACAACCCAAATGTCCCTCAACAGAGGAATGGATACAGAAAATGTGTTACATCTACACAATGGAGTACTACTCAGCTATTAATGAATTTATGAAATTCTTAGGGAAATGGATGGATCTCGAGAATGTCATCCTGAGTGAGGTAATCCAATCACAAAAGAACATACATTGTATGGACTCTCTGATAAGTGGATATTAGCCCAGAAGCTCAGAATACCCATAATACAATCCACAAACCACAGGAAACTCAAGAAGAAGGAAGACCAAAGTCTAGATGCTTCATTCCTTTTTAGAAGGGGGAACAAAATACCCATCTAAGGAGTTGCAGAGATAAACTATGGAGCACAGACAGAAAGAAGGACAATCCAGAGACTGTTCCACTTGGGAATCCTTTCCATATTCAGCCATCAAACCCAGACACTATTGTGGATGTCAGCAAGTGCTGGCTGACAGGAGCCTGATATAGCTGTCTCCTGAGAGGCTCTGACAGTACCCGACTAATACAAAAGTAGCGGCTCATAACCATCCATTGGGCTGAGCACAGGGTCCCCGGTGAAGAAGCTAGAGAAAGGACCCAAGGAGCTGAAGGGGTTTGCAGCCCCTTAGGATGAGCAACAATATGAACTAACCAGTATCCTCAGAGCTCCCAGGGACTAAACCTTCAACCACAGAGCACACAAGGTGGGACTCATGGCTCCAGCAGCATATGTAGCAAAGGATGGCCTAGTCAGTCTGTCATCAATGGGAGGAGAGGCCCTTGGCCCTGTGAAGGTTTATGCCCCAGTGTAGGGGAATGCCAGGG
>NW_022196896.1:96617285-96632284 GCF_008632895.1 Mastomys coucha | reverse complement strand
AGAGAGAGAGAGAGAGAGAGAGAGAGAGAGAGAGAGAGAGAAAGAGAGACTCAAAATAGAATCTTTGTTTTGTGTTTCCCCAATGGTGCAGTCCTTTTTAAGGGTGGCATTTATCACTAGGTTTTTCCTCCCCTAGAAAAATGTTGTAATGCTGTCTTAAGGGTGGATGGTGCTACCTCTAAATGTTGTCTTGAAGCCTCCCTACTGAAAAGCTCTTGAATAAATAGGATGAGCCTGATTAATCAATGTCTTCATGACAGTATTTTAATGGATGCTTCAATTTGCTTTACTTAAATTACTGATTTTATTGTTCCTTGTATGCAATGGTAATTTCAAAAAGTTTATACTGTTAATTTCTTAAGTGGCATCTTTTTTAAAAAATATTAAATCCAAAGTGCCATTGTACAAGTAGGAAGAGTAAGAATTATTGCAGTTGATAAAGAAACTGGCTACAATCTTTATCCTTGGTCCCACAGTGTTATATGTATACTTAAGGCAATTTGCTCATTAAATAGAAAGTAATAGAGCAGTAAAAATCCTGCCAGTCTCAGCAGAAACTGCTAACTTGGAATGTTGTCTTTCTACTTTGGCTCAAGAGACAGTAAGAAGGTTTTTTCCTCTTTCTTTCCTTCTTCCTTCCCTCCTTCCTTCCTTCCTCCCTTCCTTCCTTTTCCTCTCTTTCTTCTTTCCTTCTTTCTTTCTTTCTTTTTTTCTAGATAATTCAAAAAGTGTTTAATAGTGTGTTATCTACTCTGCTCTACAACTTAATGCATCTTTCATGACATCTACATTTTTAAGTGTGGATGATGATAACACCAAACTTGGGTTTCTATGGCAACTCTGAGATTTCAAATGGAAATATTTAGAAATATCTAAGACCTTTAAAGGAGTGCAGCTCTATCAGGTATTGCATGACTGTGATACATAGCAGGCATACACTTAAACCCCTGTATTTGCTATTTGTTCTTGTTGCCAATGTTGATATTACCATTAAGTCATAAGAAACTCAAGTTGTTACAGTTTCAAGAAAAAAATGTTCACATATATAATAATGGCAATAATATAACAAATTACTGGATTCAAGTAAGACAAACTACATCAGGGAAATAGAGTACTATATCAATTTACTAAGACTGGTGAGTCTTAGAACTGCTGATAATTATAAATAATTACCACAGGCTTATACTGGTGTGCTTTTGCTTGGAGGCGTCTCTGTTTATCTACACAGGTCTACCAGCTGTCCTCATCTATATAGCTCACACCGAGTCTCCATCAGACTGAGGGAGTGGGTCCTATCAATTTTCATCTGAGCCTGCTGTGATCCTTTTTGTCTTTTCTAAACTAATCTGTCACTCCAAGGTAAAGACTTGCTCTACCTATTTAGGAAATCCATTAGGATACCACACATAATCTATCAAACAGAGTATACTGCAAGATGTCTCTCCATGTGGGTGTGGATCTTATGTGACGATCGGCTAAAGGATATATTGAGATATGATAGTTTAATTCTTAATTTTTTTAAAAAAACATTTTGGAGTGAGTTCATCATACATCTTTTTCTACATGTCTGTTTATGGGGGCACTCCGTTGTGCTTTCACATGTAGAAGATAAAAGGTCAGTTTTATATATGTTGCTTTGCCGTTCTCCACTTTATTTCTTCAGATAAGGTTTCTCACTGGACCCGGACCTTATTAATCAGGTCAGACTGACTGACCAGAAAGACCTGAGGGAGAGCAACTTGCCTCCCAAATGTTGGGATTAAAGGCACCTGCTATAATGTCTGGACTTTACTTTGGTGGTGAGTATCCAAACATGGGTCCTCATACACAAACAGCAATTGCTTTACCCAGGGCACCAACCTCCAGCTTTCAATTCACATTGTTAATATTTAAGTTTCACATTTAATGCATGGGTTAATTGACTGGTAAATATTTGGTGGGATATTGAATTCTTAATTTTATTTTGCCCATGTATATAATTGTGTGATTTGAAACATATAAAGTATTTTAAGACTTATTTCATGGCCCAGAGTATGGTATATCTTGACAAATGTTTCAGATATGTTTGAAATGAATATGAATTGAGCTCTTAGTGGGTGGAACATTCTATAACTATCACTTAAGTCAAGGGGTTAATGGTGTTCAGGTCTATGTTCTTATTGCATTTCAGATTAATAAGTTCTATAAGTTATTTAGAAAGTATATTTGCATTTTCAATACAATTGTTGATTTGTGTCTTTTATATGATTTCGAAGCTCTGTTTTTATGCAGAGCAAAACTCAAGATTACTTCTTCTTAAAAATTATCAAATAACACCCCCTGGCAATGGGCAAAGAGTCACTTTGTTGGTGGTGGTGTTCTTACATCAGTCAGGGGCAGAGCAGATGGCAGGCCTTTTGTTCATCCTAGCTTGATGCCTGGCTTGATGGTCAAAGCTGGCTTATGCTTAGGACTCTTAAAAATCCTATCAAATCAAATTCTGGCAGCATGGTGCAGATGGAGGGACACAGACAGAGACCCATGGACTGCCATACCACCCACAGAGCTGCCCTCCACTGCACAGCACAGGCAGGCCTTAGACACCTGCTTGCAGATGTGCCATGCCCACGTGGATGGAGGATGTCATCCAGGGGCCTGGCAGCCACATGGTCAGCCTTCAGCTGGAGCCATCACAATGTGCGTGTATGTGGTGGTCCTATGGGAAAGAATCTAAGTGGAGCGGCATCATGAAGAAAGATGAAACTGGAGACTCAAGGGTGGAGAGGAGTAGCCTGTTGTGAGTGGCCAGCCCTGCTACCTGGGACCATGGTGAGGTCCCAGGCAGAGCTGCTACTTGAGGGTCATATCTGAGTTTACGGCTGTGCAGTGGCAGGGATCAGTGGTTATGTCCATGGCTCTAGAGAACATCAGAATGCCCTTGGTCAGGACAGCACCTGAATGTCCAGGGGCTGCACAGAACTAGCCCCACCCTTCACTCCGTGTGGTACTCTGAGAACTGGCCCGATTTCTCATTGCTGACAGTAATTGAGGAGGGGTCCCTGCACCTCAATGAGGCAGCACAGTGGAGCTGACCCCGGCAGCAGGGATATGTGTGAGCCTGCCCTGAAAGACATGAGTGTGGGAGAGCTGGCTCAGCCACTCATTTGCTATTGGGTGGCACACGTTTAGAGGTGATGCCTACTCCCATCCTGCCCCTTCTCATCTCTAGCAGTTGTGAAAGCCGCCCACAGGGTCACCAGCTCGGGAGAGTTATCCCTGCCCTTACCAGTTGAGGGGCTCTGAGATGGCTCACCCAAAAATCTATATCCTTCTTGGATGGTTGGCACATGTGAAAGGGCTAGCCCTGCTGTTCCAAAGCTGCAGGATCTCCATGACATAGGTCGACAGCAGGATATCTGGAAGTCTCGATGAGCATCCAGTATCGATGGTGTTAGATAAGCCAGGAACCACACCAATGACTCATTGCAATGAAAATTTGAAAGTGAAGATATATGGACAGAGAGATATACTGTAGGACACTGTGACACACTACAGCTTCCACGATGAGATCTCTATGCTTTTTTGTTGTTGTTGTTGTTGTTGATTATTTGTTTGTGTGCATTCTATTTTGGGGTGGGGGAGGTTGCAAGGACAAAGCGAAGATATGAGGGGACATGGAGATGAGTGGGCCTGGGGTGCATGATATGAAACTCATAAAGAATCAATACAAAGTTTTTTAAAAACCCCAAACATTGATCATTAGCTGTTTCTGTTAATAATAGCAACAATCTTATTATAAAATAGCCTCACGTTGTATATTACTCTGAAATCTACTGTAGGTCCGCGTTGCTCCCTGCCTCCCCCACTTTGGGTTATGGAAGCGCTGCTGAGGAGGCAAAACACAGGGAGTGCACAACTGTATCTCCCTGTACCTCCACAGCGGTCCAGAGCTAGGATTTAGGGAAGCGCCCTGAGACACCCACTTGGGAGGTGGGGAAATGCAGCCTAGACTGTGGAAGCTGGCTCCCAGGAATCCAGTGGCCTCTGGCATGTTGCACAGAGGAGTCGGGAATAAAGGATCAGGGGTCCATGGCCCAGGAAGAGATTGAGACTGATGGTTCCCAAACTCCTGGACATCCAGGCACCGCTGAGTTGGGAGCAGAGTTGGGGGCCTGTGGGTTGATTGTCCTTAGCTTGGTGATGTTTGTTTGTCTAGGAGCGCAGAGAGGCCTTCTGTGGGAAACTTAGGCTGTGGCTCTGTAGGCAAAGGCCTTCTCCATGCTTCCCATGGCGGCTCTCGATTAAAGAGACAGTTCATGATTATCCATACCATTTATTGGCTGTTCATCTTAGAAAGTGAATGAATACCAACTCCTCAGGGTGGACCAAAGATTGAACACCTTTTGCAGGGAGCAATGTCTGGGAAGGGATGCTTATTGGCTAAACCCTCGGGGCCTTTAGATACCTCATTAGCATGACGAACTTTTCTGGGGCTACCACTTTTCCTTATGTGAGAAGTGTGGCACATATTCCAGACCAAGACTCTGGCAGCGAGTTGCCTACCATCTCAGATGGGTACCTGGGTGCTGGGGACTCTGAACCCACTCAACTTACCATGTCTAACAGTAACATAACCAGTCAGGTTATTTTAATTAGTACTTATATGGCATATCATATTTGCTGTGACAAAATTAGCAAGCATTTTAAGTGAGGAGATTAAGAGCAAGGGTGCTACTGCCCATCACGGTGCTGAGATGCGTTTCACCTTTGGCTAAGCCACAGCACTCGAGGCTGTCGGTCATCCACACTCAGGAAGCAAAGAAAAATGAAAGAGCTCATTTTACTTTTTCTTGTTTTCAGTTTTTGTTTAATCTGGATGCCCTGCTCAAGGGATGGTCCCTACTGCCCCCCACATTCAGAATGTGTGTGCCTTCCTCAGTTAAACCTCCCTGAGGTACTCACAGACACATCCAATACAACTGTAACTTACTTGATCTAGTTCCACTGATTATGAAGATTGACCAGGACAATACTCACAATATCAGTGCACTTAAACAAATAAACAAAGAACAAGCCCGTTTGTATCTTAACATTTAAACCATGTTTCTTGTAGCTTACCATAATTGATTTTTAAAATTGTTAAAATTACACCTTTCCTGCCCAAGTCCCCTTGCTATTAGGGGATCTAACCCACCTACACACATGCATATCAGCTCCCTTGAAAGTGGTCCCTAACTGGTACATCTACACAGTCATTCCTACATCGAAGGCTCAGGGAACAGGATGGAGAAGGAGCAGGAAGAATGTAAACGCCAGAGGGAGGAGTTATGGAAAATGTGGGAGGTGAGTGAGTGTGATTGAAATATACTGCATGAAAGTCTCTAAAAAGTATTAGACTAAAAAAAGAACATACTAAAAATATTGTTCAGTATCACACTGAGATGACAAGAGCTTCTCTTCTGGGTATGAGGTCTGGCACCATTAGACTTTGACTCTGCAGGGTTCTGATTGCTCTGTCTTACAGCTAGCTACAGCTTTTCTAATAGTTTTCTATATAAAAATCACCACTCATCCTGTCAAGTTTATTTCTCACCGTAGTCACTGTGGTTTTTATGTTTAGAATTTTTATCTATGTCTCTCCTATATCGTTCATGTTGATTAACACCTTGAACATATGAAATGCATTGGAAGTGAGTGTCAATGCCTTCTCTGCAATGCGGATGAGTAGCTCAGTCCTGTTTTGTGTTTAAAAGACCTTTTTCTTCTTAATTCTGGATTGTACTTCTGTGCTTCCTTTGTCTGTTTGTTATCAGGATTCTGGGCTGTTAATTTCCTACTTAAGTGCTACTTATTTATTTATTTATTTATTTATTTATTTATGTATTCACTTTGCATCGGATCGAAGCCCCCCACCCCAGTCCCAACCTTACATCCCATTACCTCCTCTCCTTCTCCTCAGAGAATGGGAAAACCCCTTGGGCACCACCCCATTTGGGGATATCAAGTCACAGCAGGACTAAATGCACTCTTTCCCTCTGAGACCTGACCAGGCAGTCCAGCTAGGGGAAGGGGATCCAATGCCAGGCAACAGAGTCAGAGACAGCCCAGGCTCTGATTGTTAGGGAATCTTCATGAAGACCAAGCTAAGTGCTGCTCATTTTAAAAATTTCCTCCAAATATTCTTGAGCCTTGTCTTGGGATTCAGGTAATGTACTTTGAGATAGTTTGATCCTTTTGGTCTTCATTTTAAAATTTGTTTGTTACTTCTAAGCATAGCAGCATTTATTGTAATGATAATTATTTCCCACTACTATTGAGACAAAAATCCTTTCAAATACTCTATGCATTACCCCATATATTTTGAGATTTCACAATTAGGATGAAACTGTTCCATACTTTATGTGAATGAACTTTCCTTTAATCCAAAGTGGTTCTTGCCTTATGTGCTTCATACATGTGTGTGATGCTAATCTGATCAATATAAAATTATTTTACAATTGTATTCTCTCTCTTTTTAGTGCTCTTCTCCATGGAACTCTAATCTATGGATTCTAGAAGTCTTGTTAACCTTATGTTCTCAATTCCACTCCTTCATGTTTTACTTTATCGAAGTCCATTTTGGGGCTCTTTCTTTCCTGATTTGTGGCCTACAAATTTTCTGATAATATTAACCTGATGCAAATGTGCACCTAGCTTTACTAGCCCGTATGTCTGTGACGTCACTTCATTCTGTTGCTGGATGTTCAGTGCCTTGAAGACTCTTGTTTTATCACTTCCGTCTGGTTTTGTGACTTGTGTTGCTATTGGCTCAGGCAGGTAGGTAAATTCAGTCACTGTTCTCTAGCCTTGGGACAGAGCAGAAATCAATTATCACATTCAAAATAAGAAATATGTAAAGTTGCATAACACATGGAACCGGAAATGTAGCATTTGCTTGGTGATTACAGTTCCATATTTGGTCAATGGGTATTTATTTCTCACTATTTAATAATTCCTGCTTATGAAATTTAAACAAACACAGCTCTAACAACATCATTAAGCTCAATATGAACGATGCAAATAGTGTGTGCCTTGCATCAAATCTCAACCAAATAAGAGGTTTAAATCTGAGGATTCACAGTTTTGCTTTTATTTCCCCATTTTATTTCACAGAAATCAAAATTTCTCATGATAGTATTTCTTAAGAAGGTGTTAGGATCTGTACTGTATTTAAAGGGGTAGGATCAAGTTAGGTAATTTATTTTGTGCTCTCAAAAACATTATCATAAAATATAGATTATTTAATTTGCCATAAATCTATTTTGCAATTCTTTCATTCTTTGAGAATTTTACATAATGTAGTTTATCATACTCTTCCCTTAAATTCTCCCCATATCCAGCCCGTTCCCTAACCACCCAACTTTGTTGTTCTTCTAAAACAAAACTAAAAACATCAAGTCTAATTTATGGTACTCATACACTCTTAGATGTGCGGGCTTTCACACAGCATAGTAACAACATTGCAGACCTGCAGAAGTTTAACCCAGATAATATTCCAACGTGTAAGAGAGAGGTGAGCACAAAGATATACCCTTAGTTAAGGATTTATTAGCAATTGATGCCCTCTAAAACAGAGACTCAATTTTTCTTTAAGAACACGGCCCCAGTATGTCAATCATGCACCTATATAATAGAAAATTTAAAAGACATTTGTCTTCAGGAAAGCCACAGTAGACAGTTAATTTGTATATGATATGTATTTTATGTTTACACTTAAATAAATGTATTCTGCCATGTGACATATTATAGATTCTCTACTAACATTTGCATCTACTACTCTGGTTCAGGATTACAGTGAACTTTAGAGGCTTTCTTCACTCTTCCCAGAAGACAGTCTTCTAGAAAGTCAAGTGGCTGGTCTGATATTTATTTGTAACATGACTTTATTTTCTTTTAGTCTCATAAGGAAGGACTATATCAGTAGCGATATATGATATATCGACTACATAGTACTTCAAATCTTCTATTGCATAGCACCATACCAGTACTAAACGCCAAACTAGTCTACATTGCTGCACTATGTTAAAATAGAAAATTAGTAAATATTATGATTTTAAGATCTATACATACATAAATAGTATAAGATTTCAAAGGAAACACATTAATCAATATAATAGGACTTTGTATTAGTATAAAACTATGTTTGTAAACATAGAACAAGCCAAGAAGTACTCTGCCATTGAGCTAGTGCCCCATATAATTTTTTAAAATTATATGAAATTTTTCTCGTTGATATTTTTGAAATGAGATAGAAACTAACTGGATTACAAACACAATGAAAAACCTTAATATTGTTAAGCCCAATGAAATTCACATAAAACTGAATTCTGCTGTTTTTCTCTTTTGCAAACCTAAATAAAACCCAAGATTTGTCTTAAGGTGTAAATATATTAGTTAAGTAATTTCTTTTCAACTCAGTAAAATATAAAAAATAAAAACAACAAATTCCAAATTCATGGACTTTTCTAACGCTAAACTATAGAGTGGATATAGACGTGCGGCTCAACGTACTTGTAGTTCTGAGGACCCGAGGCAGCTCCTAGAGGAGAGTATTAGCTAAGGCTTGCATTACTATGGTGTGCATCAAGGACGAATGAATGAATAAGCATTTTGACCATGTGACTTTGTGTGAAATGGGACAATTATGATATCTTTAAATCAGAAAGGCAGATGTTAAAACGTAGGGAAAAAAGCATAAAAAGGCTGGAGAGAAACTTGAACGTGATGTGAAGAGCTACTACCTAGGGGCCCCTGTGTGTATTCTTTGACAGTTTGGCTTTATAGTCAGTACAGGATGTCCAAAATGTAAAGTAACAGAATGCTCAAACTCATATCTGGAAAGAAAATTTGGATCCCTGAGTATTTGCTTCATTTATCAATCAAGAGATTTAGTGCTGCACTTTCTGTTATGAAAGTCAAAAGCATCCATGGAGGACTTCATTTTTGCCTTTTAAATATATTTAGATTATGGTCCAAATGACAGCTTGGAATTGTAAAATTCCTGAGTCAAGTCTATACAAATGGCATAGACTTTATTGGTTGTTAAGATACAACCAAAGCCATCAATGCTACCACTTCGTGTCTAATCTGCCAGTTGGATATTTATATAGTCAACTTTCTTCTGCTGTAAAGTTAGACAATTTAATATATTTGATTACATTTTGTGTTTTAATGACAGAAAGTCCATTTGGTATCCATTCCATTTTCCAAATAGATTAGACTAACATAGGGAGACAAACTACAAAATTAAAATGATTTGAAAGAGTGAGCTGAAAGACAGAGGACATTTTCTTCTCTCTGTTCCATTGTTGCAACTAATTTGTTATAAGACCTCCATTAGAAAATAACATTTGCCCTTAAGGAAATGTTTCAGAGTAAGCTTAGATTTAAAGTCACTAGTGGGCAATGGATCCCTCCAGTGACCAGACAGGCATTATCTGGACTTCTGCTTTCAATCTCAGTGCCTGGGGTAGTCTCATTTTTCAGGCTTTCTTTGTCTCAATTATTTTCTCCTGCATTAAAGTCTTTTTTATGTGCCTGAGGGAAAACATAGTAACAGTTGCATGACATATGTTTTTTTCCTCCCACAAAGTATATACATGCACTATAGAGTATTGATAATGAAATTTAAAATGGACTTTAGAAATCCCCATATATTCCTAGAGAAATTGGTGTATTTATAACACCAATTTCTTTTTATAAACAAAAAAGACCTCAGGCTGGAGAGATTGCTCAGAGGTTAAGAGCACTGGCCGCTCTTCCAGAGGACCAAGGTTCAATTCCCAACATCCACATGGCAGCTCATGTAACTCCAATGTCGATAACTCTTAGATCTGACACCTTCACACAGACATACATGCAGGCAAAACACCGATGCACATTAAATAAAAATCAACAATAAAAAAAGACTTCCATATAATTGATAAAGTAAAATTTTAGAGATTACCATTATTATTTTAATGACAAGACACCGAATTTTAGGCACTCAAAAAATGTAACACTTTTGTAGAGTAAACTTTTTCTTAAAAAAAAAAAAGAAAGAAAGAAAGAAAGAAAAGAAAGAAAGAAAGAGGCACTGCTGAATACTATAGAAAGAATTCTGTAGTGTTTGTAGTGTATGGCATTTGTTAATAAATCTAGTATCTAACAGAATAAATAATGTGATATAAGGGCATAAAGTGGATACAAACATATGCAGGCCCCAGACTCTTGCTGCCTTTCCTGATAGTTATTAGGTGCTGACCAGTTACTCCATGGTTTTGCTTATGTTCCCTGTGTGTACACATTGCCATCTGCTTGTTTTCTATCATGGGGAGTTTCTTCTGGCCTCTGGAAAGTAAATCAGTAAGTCTTGGGGCAATATGAATTATCATCATATCATTTTGCTCCAAGATTTTGTACCATATCATTTTGTTCTTGCCCTGAATTCCATCTTCTACCCACTCCTTAAAACTCTATCCAAGTGTAAGCTTCTTTATAAAGTCATGTTGCCTCATTGCTCTCTTGTCACTGATGCATACTATCTTGATGACCACCTAACTAACATTACTGGGAACCACCTTTGGCAACAGTAGAATGAACACAAAGCAATACTCACCTGGAGGCTACATAATCAGTACAACACTGGGCGAAACACAGATTGTGGTTCGTTTGACTATCAAATGTATATTCTTGGTATATAATTCTTTCTTGATAGTGATTATAATCTGTGTGGGGCCATAGAATGACTTTGGCAAATGTACCTAACCTCTATCTCCTTTGGCCAGTCTTAGAAGTCAGTGTAATGATGACTTAAAAACTATTAAACATGAAAAGAGTGTTTTTATATATAAAGAATTACATATATTTTAAATTATGTTTTTGTTTTGGGTATTTTCATCTTATTTTTAAAGTACTCAAATCTATCATCTATCCATTTGTCTGTCTGTCTGTCTGTCTATCTATCTATCTATCATCTATCTATCTATCTATCTATCTATCTATCTATCTATCTATCTATCTATGTAGGTATTTTTTGAAAACTACCACAGTACTTTGTGAAGTTTTCATCTTTTTTGAAATATTTATTTCTAATTATTACCTATTGCATTCATACATGTTCCACATTATAGCACAATATATACACATTCCACATAATAGCAATTAACGAAAAAAGAGGCGAGGAATTTGAAGCAGAAGGCAGAGATATATGGGAGGGTTTGGACATGGAAAAAGTTAAGTGAGCATGTAATTAAATTATAACCTCAAAAATAAAACTAAAATATTTATTATTTTGAATCATGTGGGTGTGCATATGCGTGTGTGTGTGTGTGTGCATGTGCGTGTGCGTGTGTGTGTGTGTGTGTGTGAGCACATGAGTGCATTGTTCACAGAAGCAATGGCCCTGGATCCTCCTGGAGCTGAACTTAGCTTCAGACAGTGGGGAGACTCTTGATACAGGTGCTGGGTACAGAAGCTGGGTCCTCTGTAAGACAAATGTTTGTTCTCCCTAACTATTGAGCCATCTCTCTTGGTTCAGTTTTAATCTTACAATAAGTAATTTACTGAACAGGTATTACTGATTTTCATGTGCCTTATCAATAGCCATGGAAAGAGATATATGTTTATTTCCTTCCCTCTGTAAGCAATACATGAAGAGTGACTGATTATCTGACTAAATACAAGAATCTGAAATGACCGTGCACTTTCAAAAATAAGTAGTACTGTAATTTTTAAGAAAAAGGTAAGAAAGATATAGATAACAGTTTAGTTGGTATTATTGGGTTTGTTACTGCGATTGATTGACTGATTCATTGAGGTACCACACATAAAATTCAGAAGCTTGAATGTGGTACTTGACAAGTAAGTTTCACCCCAGCCTCTCCATTAAGGATATTAATATTATGATGATAATAATTATAGCTGAATCCAGGCCACTCATCTCTTGCTCATGGCAGGGCACATTTGTATAGATGTTTCTAAACTCAAGAATCTTTCCTTAATGGCCCATCAGTAGTCAAGGAATCAATTATAAAACCTCCTTCTGGATTTTTGGATTGTTCCGAGATTCACTTAAAGCTATAAAAAGACTAGGCTATGTAATTCTTTTTCTTTGTCAGCAACAGATAGGATAATTTATCATTTAATCTAACTTAGATTACAAATAAATTCCTTTCCATTACTTAGTTAATAAAAACTAAACTAAAATTAGGTGAAGCTAATTTGCATTTTGAGAAAGAAGAAACAATCTATCGGGGTCTTCTATTGACTGTTCAAAATGATTAAATAGATCTTCTCCAAAAATAAAGTATGTTGGCAACAGACCAGAGACACTGAAACCTTCCAGACTAATCATTTAATTTTCCTGAGTCACTTTCTTTTTTTATCACCACATTGTACATTCAGCTGGGCTTAATATATGGTACAAGCAGAATAAGAAAACAGGTAGAATTTTGTACAAACTTTGTTTCTAATTCATTGCTTGTCTTTTTCCTTCCTGTAAATTTTGTATTCTTGTTACTTAAAAAAAGATATTCATAGAGAAGAACTGCAATACTTTGAGATTGTTAAAGTGTATTTATTCACTTATTTATTCAATAAATATTTTCCAATACATCATATTGAGTCCTTGTCTGTTAGATACAACAGTTGACAAAGATGGATTGAGTCCTGGCTCCCATGGTACTTAAGTTCTAGTTAAAGAAAAAGTCAACATACAAATAAACAAGCTGCAATAGGATATGACAGTGATAGGGAAATGGAAGAACATTAGATCATTCACTGATTGGTGAGGTGGCAGTGCACTAACTAGAGCAAGCATGACAGTCCCCTCCAAGGGAGCTACATCACAATCGGAATGTAAATGAGAAGGCTCAATAAACTGCCAATAGAATTCACAGAAATAACCTAAAATTGATCACAGATATAAATGTAAAATTCAGAACTATATGATTCTAAATCTAACATTAGAAAGAATTGAGGTGACTTTGTAGATGATTTTTATATGCATGACACCAAAAAACAAACAAAAACCTCCACATTTTGTAAGAGAGAGTTGACAGATTACATTTAATTAAAATGACATTTTTCTACTTTGCAAAGGACAAAAGTATAAAATTGATAAGCCACAGTCTGGAGAAAATTATTTACCAAAATAATGTACCAGATAAAGGACTTGAATCCAAAATACAAAGACCATTAAAAGCAAAACAGGAAAGAAAACAAATAAACCTAATTTAAAAATGGGCAAATGTTGTATACATATACAACATCAAAAAGGTATGCAGATGGTAAGTAAGCACATGAAAAGGATTCTCCGAACATGTGCCTCTGGGAAATTACAAATTAAGACGACAATACTGCATGGCTATGTACATATCAGGTTGTCCCATATCCATAAGGACAATAGCAAATGCTGGGAAGGATGTGGCACCAGCAGGATCTCTCATTTATTGTTGGCGAGGACACAGGATGATGCCACCATTCTGAAAGACAGCTTGGTGATTTCCTGTACAACTCAATATAATCTTATTGTAATATGCATCAGCAGTGCTTCTCAGTATTTATCCAAAGAAGTTGAAAATATATGTCTATACAAAATCCTGCACATGAATGTTTATAGCCCCCATAATTGCAGAATTACAAGGCGACCAAGATGTTCTTCAATAGGCGAATGAATAGATGATGATACTTTTGTACAATGGAATATTATACAGTAAATTTGGCTATTTAAAATGGAAAAGATACCAAAGAACAAAAGTGCATATTGCTAAGTGACAAAGCCAGTCTGCTAAAGCTTGAAATGTATGAGGCCAGCTACAAGACATTCTTGAAAAGGCAGAATATAGAGACAGTAAAAATTGTCAGTGGTTGCCACGGATTCAGGAGAAAAAGAAAGAAGGTTGCCTAAGGGAACAAAAGGGATTTATGGTAGTGATGTTGTCCTGTATGATACTGCCGTGATGCATACAGTTGTCAAAACTGTATATATTGAAGAGTGAATCCAAATGCAAGCATGGAAGTCACTTAATAATGCATCACTAGTCGCTCATAAATAACAAATATGTTTATGCTAGTGCAAAATGTTAGTAATACAGAGAACGAGGGGAGGTGGAAGAGGACATCTACAGGAATGTCATCCTGGCTACTTTGTTCTATAAGCCTAAAACTGATGTGAAAATAAAGTTTGATTTTGAAAGCCCAAGAGAAAACCTGTGACCATGTGCAGGAGCAGGGCATTCTAGGGAAAGGACTTCAAAGCTGGAATCCAGAGCAGAAAAGGGTAGCAGGAGGAAGATGGGGGCACGGCGGTTCTCAGAGGCCACAGAGATGCCGTTTCGTTTGTGTCAGGTGAAATGAAAACTGACTCACAGCTTTTATACAGGAAATTAAATCTAATTTTCTCCATTAGCCTGTTTGGAGAAACCATTGAGTTAAGGGCTATGGGGATGATAGGAAAGGAGAAAGATTCAGTATGAAAGATGAGAGGTGGCTTTGAAGGTTCACAAAGCCAGAAAGATTTCTGAAGTTTTAAGTTCCCTGTAACTCAGCTTCTTTCTTAATAATCATGACAGATTCCATTGGATGTTTAATCTTAAAATACTTATAAATTGTTTGTAAGTATATTTCTATTAATTAGTCTAGGAGTCACTGAGATTAATATTCTCCCTAAGTGATCTGAGGAGATGGCTCAGTGAGTGAATCACTTGTGTAACTGTGAGGACTTAAGAGGCCTAGATCCCATATAAAGCTGGATGTGGTTGTATGTTTCTGTAATCTTGGCACTCCTTCAACAAGAGGGGAGCTAGAGAAAAGAGAATCCCCAGAAGCTCATGAGCTATCCAACCTGGTATATACAGCTGTGAATGAGAGATCCTGTTCCAAACAAGGTAGAAGACAAGGATCAATTCACAAGGTTGACCTCTGACCTTCTCGTACATACAATGGTATGTACATACCTTCTCTCTCTCTCTCTCTCTCTCTCTCTCTCTCTCTCTCTCTCT
>NW_022196896.1:96592082-96617074 GCF_008632895.1 Mastomys coucha | reverse complement strand
ATATATTGCACATATTGAACTGGAATTCCTTTTAAAGTAATCACCTTTTTTTAAAAAAAAAAAAGATGAAGGCAACGACATTCACACCATTGCTCTCTGATTTATTGATTTCCACATATGCTTTATAATTTAAACATCTTTTGAAGAAATTATCCTAGGGGAATTTAGCTCAAAACTTCCAAATTAACTCTGTTTGCAGGCAAGGGCTGAGGAGTCCTCCAGATGCTGCTGCTAAGCCTGAAGAAAAGTGGATTACTCTTTGTTTGCAGTTGTGCAGCTGTAATGCAGTTCCGATCTATTCCAAAGCCGCTAACGACTCCACACCTGAGACCTTGAGGTAGAACCACCAAGGTTATTTTGCAGTGTGATGCAATGAGACAAAGCAGAATCTCCTAACATGCAAATGTACCTGAAACTGAAAAGCTGATGTCAAAATGTAGGCATCTATTAAGGACTCATTGCAGTAGACTGTACATGCAGACAGAACACCACCCTATCCACCCCCAACACAATTACCTGCAAGGTTTGCAGTAAACCTTGAGAACAGTACAAAGCAGGTAAGGACACAAATACTCAGCAATTAAGAATTCCCTGGTAAGAATGGGAGGAGAATGATGGTGAGTCAAGGAGCTGGAATGCAAATGAGAAATTTATTCATGTGTGGGGCAACTGCACCTGTGCCACCCTGAACCACTCAATCAAGATCATGCTTTCAGTTATGTTATGAATAAGTTCTAGAGGCCTAAGGCCCATGATGGTAATTATAGGTAACAGTGATACAGTGAAATTTGCCAGGAGAGGAGATTTTGAATTTCTATCCTAGGAAAGATAGGTTACTTTTGAATAATAATAAGACTGATTCAGACAGTGGTTTTATAATATATAGATTGATTAAAAACTTCACATAGTATATTTTACAACTAAGTATTCTCTTTATTTTAGACCGGTCATGTTTGGTTTTATCCTGTCTCTGTGCTATCTAGTCTCTGGGTTCTTGATTATAAAAGCATTGTCAGATATGGACTCCTTAGGGAATGGGCATTAAGTCAAATCAGACTGGCTGGTGACTCTCAGAAGTTCTATGCCACCATTGCCCTAGCATATTTTGCAGGCAGAATAGACTGTAGGTTAAAGGTTTTGTGGCTGCTGGTGTCCATATTTCTCTTTCCATAGCTTGCAGAGTACCTCCCAACACTCAAGAAACTAGAATGGAGGGGCAAAGGCTCATTGTTAGCACCAGCTTGACTTCTCCATGTTTGCTGAGTTGTATGGATGTTGTCCTCAGCAATGAAGCCCACTGTCAGTTTTTGGAGAGCAAACTTTTGACTTAGCATTGACCTGGGTTGTTTGGGGATTTTCATGGGACCCCTTTAGCCAACAATTCAATTGAGTGCAACTCAATCCCTCAACTAAAAACCTTGTCTGGCAAGAAGACACTACCAGTTGAGATTTGATTTCTCCCGTTACTAGAAATCCTCATTAGGATCACCTTAGTTGACTGCAGTTCTATCTGCCTCTCCCTGCACTTTTACCTTCCATCCCAGCCCCTCCCCCCGACTAACCACTTGGTATTGGCATAAAAACACATTCATCAGTGCAACTGAGGTAAAGATCCAGACATCAAATGAAACACATATGGACACCTGTTTTTTGTTAAAGAAGCCATAAATACACATTAGACAAGGGCAGGGGGCAAACTAGAAACCTAGTGCAATGGAAACTATGAGGGTGACCCTAGATAAGATTCCTAAGAGGTGGGGATAGGAGCTGGAACTGGCCATCTCCTGTAGCCAGGCAAGAGTTCCAATGGAGGGACTGGGACACCAACCCAGCCACAAAACCGTTAACCTATACTTTGTCCTGCCTACAAGATGTGCTGGAGTAAAAGTGGCACTGAAATTGTTAGAACAGGCAACAAATGACTGGTTCAGATGGAGACCTTTGCCATGAGAGGGAGTCTACCCCGGACACTGCCTAAAGAGCAAGGATCCAGAGGTCTAGGATAGAAACAAACATGACTGCCAAAAACCCTCAATGAATGAGTCTCAATGATATTCTGCTGTACTCACAGTCCAGAGCCTATCATAATCGTCATCAGAGAAGCTTCATCCAGTAACTGATGGGAGCAGATGCTGAGAGCCACAGCCAAACATTAGACAGAGCTTGTGGACTCTTGTGGAAGATGGGGAGGAAGGATTGTAGGGGCCAAAGGGGTCAAGGACACCTAAAAAAAAACCCCTACAAAATCAACTAATCTGGGCCCATAAGGGCTCGAAGAGACTGAACTGACAACCAAGAGCATTCATGGGACCGAGCTAGAAACTCTGCACACTTGTTACAGTTGTATAGCTTGGTCTACTACTACTGACAGTGGGACCAGGGGCTGACTCTATTTTGCTGGCTTTTGGAACCCTTTCATTCACACTGGATTGCCTCATACAGAGGGGAGATAGGCAGGGAGAAACTAGGAGGAATGAAGGGAGGGGAAACTATGGCCTGGATGTAAAAGTAATTAGTCAAAATAATAGTAGTAGTAGTAGTAGTAATAATAAATCAGAAGTACAAAAGGACAGCATCTTAACAAATAGTGCTAGTGAAGCTGATGCATCATGTAGAACAATGTAAATAGATCCATACTTAACATTCAGCACAAAACTCAAGCCCAAGTGGATCAAAGATATCAACATAAAATGATTCAATGAAACCGACAGATTGAAAATGGGGAGTAGCTTTGAATACAATGGTACAGGAGACAATTTTCTGAACTTATAGTGCAGGTACTAAGATGAAAGTTATTAAATGGAAGCTCATAAAACTGAAAATATTCTGTAAGGCAAAGGACACCATCAATGAAACAGCCACATACAGAATGGGAAATGATTTTTATGAACTCCACATTTGATAGAGGATTAGTATTCAAAATATATAAAGAACTCAAGATATTAGATATCAAAACCCCAAATAATCTAGTTTTAAATGATGTACAGATCTAAATAGAGAATCTAAGTAGAGGGATTTCAAATGGCTAAGAATCACATAAAGAAATGTTCAACATCCTTAGTCCTAAAGAAATGATAAAACTACTTCCTGATTCCATGTTACATCTGTCACAATGGGTAAGATCAATAACAAAAGTGACAGCTCATGCTGGCGAGGATGTGGAGTACCAAGAAGGCTCATCCATTGCTGATGGGTGTGCAAACTTATACAACCACTACAGAAATCAATATGGTGGCTCCTTTTTCCTCAGAAATTTGGGAATCAATCTGCCTAAAGACGCAGCTATACCACTCTTGGGCATACCCAAAGGACTCTCCATTCTACCACAAGGGCACCTGCTGAACCATGTTCATTGTGGTTTTATTCATAATAGCCTGTAACAGGAAACAACTTAGATGCCCCTCAACAGAAGAATGGATAAATAAAATGTACATTTACACAATGCAGTAATTATCAGATGTTTAAAACAAATGGTATCATGAAATCTGCAGGAAAATGGGTAGAACTAGAAAATATAATTCTAAGTGAGGTGACTCAGATTCAGAAAAAATATGGTATGTATTCACTTATAAGTGGATATTAACCATTAAGTAAATGATAACCAAGCTAAAATCCATAGACCAAGAGAGGTTAGATAAATAGGGAAGATCTGAAAGTGGGGGAAGGCATGGATTTCCAGAGGAAAGGAAAATAGAAGATTTTACAGGTGGACTGGAGGTGGTTGGTGACAGGTGACAATTATTTTTTTATTTGACAATTATACTTTAATACATCTGAAAAAATAAAGGGACAGGAAATAAAGCAATATAGCATTTAAATAAATTAAGTTAAATAATGTTATTTTAAAAATGCTATTTTATTTATGTCTGTTTATGGATATATGTATGTGTATTTATGTAAGTATGTATGTATTTACATAAGTATCTATGTACGTATACACATATATATGTGTGTGTGTGTGCAAATCATTCCCACATATGAAGGCCAAAGAACAACTTTACAGCATCAGTTATTTCCTTTCACTTTTATATTGCCTCTAGATATCTAACTCCTATCTTAGGATTTTGTTGCTGGACCAAGTTTCCAGTCTCTGTATAATATATTATTTTTAAAAGCATAATATACCATCAAAACCCCCAGGTTCCAAATTTCATAAGGAACGATGAGGCAGTGAAACAGTCACCTGATACTTAGTTTACTTAATTATACTTATCATCATTAAGTGTTTATTAGGAATAAATATTTTTAAAAGATTTGCTTTCAAATATTTGTGTGTGGTGTGTATGTATGTATGTATGTATGTATGTACGTATTTATATGTCACTTGTGTGCAGGTGTTAGCTGAGGGCAAAACTGGAGTTACAGAGGTTGTGAAACACCTGCCATGGGAGCTGGATACAAACTCAGGTCCTCTGAAAGTGAACTCTGAACCACTGAGCCAGCTCTCCAATCCAGTAATCAAATATGTTCATAGCATAAAAAAAGCTTGGAAATACAGAGTCAGGCTTGTTTCAGTTTTATGGATGCAAAAATTGAGAATAAAAGCAAAAACAGCTTTTGAGATGACAGATAGATAAATTTTTGTTTAATTTAATGTGGTTTTTAAAAAATCATCACCAGCACTTGGGAGGCAGAGGCAGGCAGATTTCTGAGTTCGAGGCCAGCCTGGTCTACAGAGTGATTTCCAGGACAGCCAGGGCTATACAGAGAAACCCTGTCTCGAAAAACAAAAAAATCATCATGTAAGCAAATATCTATTAACCAACTAATGTACAGCATGGTAAGAGCTAACACTTACTTATTCTAGTTTGATTATTACTGTGGCCACTTCCTTAGTGATTGAAATAGAAATACCACTTGATCAAGATAATGATAAAAGAAAGGCTACTTTCTTCAAAGTATTTGAAATATAAAAGAAAAGCAAGTATTAAATATTCACCAAGATAAATTTGATCATAACATATGTCATGTAATTTAAGAAGTATTTGAAACATGGAATATTTTCTCACATAAGAATTCATTTAAGAAGCTGAATTTTGATTAATCACTTTTCACTTCCCTCCCTGACACTTTAGTTTGTTTGTTTGTTTGTTTGTTTTTAACACAGTAAAGATAATTTGGGAAAATTTTCTTACAAGGTATACAGACAATACTGGAATGAGGAAAAGCAATTTATAAAAATAGAAAATGGGGCTGGAGACGTTAACAATTGATGCCCATTCAGAAGACCTAAGTTGGTACCCAGGCCTGCCAGCTCTGAGTCCTGGAGATCTGACAATCTTAGTCTCTGTGATCATGAGCTCTGTGCCCATACTTATATGGAGAGAGAGGAGAGAGAGAGAGAGAGAGAGAGAGAGAGAGAGAGAGAGAGAGAGAGAGAGAGAGAGAGAGAGAGAGAGAGACAGAGACAGAGACAGAGACAGAGACAGACAAAGAGAGACAGAGAGAGAGAGACAGAGACAGAGACACAGAGACAGAGAGAGACAGAGAGACAGAGACAGAGACACAGAGACAGAGAGAAAGACAGAGAAAGAGAAACAGGAGAAGAGAGTAGAGAAAAGGAGTTGAGACAGACACCTGCACGTGTACACTTACATAATCTGAAAAATTAGAAAATAAAAAGCAACTAAAGGAAGGAATATTACACTATATACATTCATTAGCTAGTGTAGTGAATATTAGATATCTAATCTGATTAGGTATCTAAGTTTGCAAAGTTTAGATGTCATATATAAAAAACTACGAGTGTCTTCCTTTTTCATAACAAACTGTAAGCATTCATACTTAGAGAGATGCTTGTCTCATAATTCAGCATATGTCTTAAATTAGGCAGATGGTTTATGTTACAAACATTTGCCATTTGGTACTTGCATCAAAATTACACTGAAACATAAATCATTTAGGAAAGGACTCAAGTCATTTACAATAACAACTATAGGTGAGGTAACTTAAAATATACAATAATCTGGAAAATTTAATTAAAATTATATAATTTGATTTTAGTTTTCAATATTGTGGATAGAACAAAAAGTACATGATTGACAAACTGATCAAAGATTAGAAAAATCTTAGAAAAATTAATAATATATATCACTTCTATAGATATGTAAATAAAAAGTTATGTTGGATAGAATATTCCACTGAGTTTTATCTACTCCTTTTCATATGCCTGTGTGTATTATGGTGTTTTTCCTTTAAGCTATAGTTTTATTCTCTTGCGTTTTTCATAAGTCAAATACCCAAGGGTCTTAGAGTATAAAGTTTTGAAGAAGAGGCAGGAAGATGGTAAGAGCCAGACAATCAGGCAGTTTGTTCTCAGATGTGTCTCTTTGTAACATCAGAAGCTACACCTGTAGCTCATGAGCATGACCTCCCAAGTATGATCTGGACAAAGAGGACATGAACAAACATGCCAACTTGCATAGGAGAAAGCTCATGAGGCTTCAACCCTACACCGAAAACTCTAGACAATGAATCAGAGAGGTGGGCCTCTCCAGGAAAGAGCACACCCCAAGGCTGTCCAGTGCCACATGGTCAGCCCTGAAAACATATATGAAAATCATCTTATATGGACAGGAAAGGTTATATTTATGAATATACATGTACATACAAATACATATATGTGTACAAGATCAAATGTTGAAAAACAGGTCATAATTTAAAGAAGGGTAGGGAAGTTTATGTGGAAGGGGTTAGAGGGAAAGAATGGGAGGAGAGAAATGTGATTAAATTTCAAACCCCCAAATAAACAGAAAACTCGAAACTTTCTTAGCCACCTGGCTAGAAAGTGTTTCTTCAAGGAGATGAATTATGGACATGGAGTATTTTTTAAAACTATACTCACTGTGAGTAGGAGAAGTAGTTGAGTATTTGTATGTGAATCAGGGATGGTGGGATGCTTTGATTAGGGGTTAGAGGAATGATGGGCTGGCCCATGTATTTTTGCAAGGCTCCAAGATAGTTCCTATAGTCTCATTAGAGACTATAGCAAAGTGTTAGACCTCTGAGCTTTCTACACTCCTGTTGCCATGATGAAGAGATGGATGCTAAGTTATATTGGACTGAATCTTCAGAAAGAAGAGGACAGAGATACACAGGCTTTATACATAAGACTAAAGCACCATGCCCAGGAAATAGATAAATCCCTGGCTTGGAAACAAGGACTCTCTAAAGGAGATCTGGGAGTCACTCCAGAGAGACTTCAAGAAGTTCTGAGGATAAAAGAGAAGAAAAGCCCTATACAGATGCAAATACACATTGGCATAATAGACATTTTTGTAGGCACATGTAGCTAGATGGATCAAAGATTAAACTATTTTATATTTTACACCTTTAGGATTTTTCTGATAGAATGTAGAAAAAAGCTTTAGGAAGAGTATATTTTTCAAATTAAGTTTTCATACCTGATGCCATGTTTATTATAAAAAGTAAGTTGATTTTAGAAGTTATCTTAAAATTACATTTCTTCAGTACCCAAGGTTATGAACAAAAATTTTGCTATTGGATAACTTTATCCAATAATTTGAATGAAAATCTATTGAAATAAAGTAATAAATACTTAATCCCAGATAAATACATTTATTTTCTTTCTTTGCACTGAAACATTATACATCATATGTTTAATAAGACACCATCATTCTTTACCAATAAGACAGAAGAACCATCAGTTTCTGAAATTTCATAATAAAATATTTACTCAAAGATCAACTGTTTCATGCAATTGTCCATGTATGTCACTCACCAGAAAACCCAGGAATTTACTTAGAAAATTAAGATGAGAACCTTTTATGGGAATTCTGTTTTGCTGGGGTAAATATCTCCTATCAAAATGCCAACATTTAGGAACACCCTTACCTACACACTCAAACTCCTCAAAGGAACTGGTAATAAAATCAAAATCAAGCAAGAAAATAACCAAATAAGCAACCCAAAACTCCCAAACACACACACACACACACACACACACAAGCACAAATATGCAGGTAAAATATGAAGGATAATGAACACTTTGCAGAACACAAGATATTGAGAACCTCATTCTGTATAATGTAAATAAATAAAACACAAGTGGGAAAATTTGTAGTTTTTCAAAGGACGCAATAACATAGAATTGGGTATAAATATACCTGATAAGTTTAAGGTGTATAAGTTTATGTGTATCTGTGTTTGTGGTGTGTGTGTAGGTGTAGATGTGTTTATATGCAGCATAGCACAGAAGCAAAACATACATACGCATGCTAAAGCATACAATCTATATATCAATGGGTTTATAAATGCATATCTAAAGTCTCTTCAAATATATGGCTGTAAATTCATCAGATGCACACAATGTAAACTCTAAGTGTTTCAAATCCATCAAAACCAAAAGCTTACTAAAACAATATTAGCTAATACTCTTGAGGAAAAATAATTCACAGAATTAAAAGAACCACCACACTCTTTTTTTTTTTTTTTAAAAATTTATTTATTTATTATATATGAGTACACTGTAGCTGTCTTCAGATGCACCAGAAGAGGGCATCAGATCTCATTACGGGTGGTTGTGAGCCACCATGTGGTTGCTGGGATTTGAACTCATGACCTTCGGGAGAGCAGTCTGTGTTCTTCCCCACTAAGCCATCTCACCAGCCCAACCACCACACTCTTGTTAATCAAATCCAAAAACATCCAACCAAAATAAACCTACTTATAAAGTAAAAACTGTAACATATTCTTAAGAGAAAAAGAGTAGATGAAAGTCCCCAAATTATAGAGATATAAGACTCACAGCCTCTCCCATTTTCTTTGTCAGTACAGTGGCCCCTCAGACTACTCTAAGAAAATTGAAGATATAGACACATGTGAACAGCATTTGTTGGATCCTTGGAATGTCCTAAGCATCACAGACCGAGTATGAAGCAACTTCAACACATACCATGGGTACTGCTACTAGAAATTTGTCAGTACATGTCACAGCTTATCTGAACACATATATCCTAGGACACAATTCATAAAACTGATTTTTAAAGAAGTTATGCTTCAGGCTCATACTGGAGGGTGTTTGAACACAAAGAAGTTTCTTCAGCTTAGGGCTAGAATCCCATCCAAAAGAAAGTAAAATTGTCAAAATTAATAAAACATTGATAGGAATACATAATATGAAGAGAAAAACTCTGTTGAGTTGACCTGAAATGACCTTAGATTTCACTAATAGATGGTCAGCTGTAGCTTTGTATACACACAAGAATGTTCAGTATAATCTATAAAATGAAAAGATACATTTTTAATGTATGAGAAATAGGTTATTTTAAGTCAATATAGTTCATTTTTCCCAGTGGGGAAAATTCAGATTCTTTACAAGCTTTCCCTACAAATATCAATAGTTATTTTTGATTTTTGTTATATACAGGAAAAATGCAGAGTGTTTTCTCACATTCTGAAAGTTCAAAATTTTCAAAACTCAGGGTTTGGCTCCTTAAAAATGTTGGCACATTGGCATTTTAGCCAATGCTATCTTCAGAGGCTGGGGACAAGTGATGTTGACTGAGATGCACACAGCCGTCAGGAGAGCTGTAGGATGTAAGGAGGACCCACACTTTGGGGCTTTGTCATATTACAAGTATCTACATAAATCTATATAAGTCCAAAGTGTGTGATTTCAGAGTGTGGCTGTGCAGCCGGAATACTAGCCTTGTAAGTAATTTGGCAACTACACAACAGCATGCAGAAGGAAAGCTTTACAGGTGGCGCTGAACAGCATGCAGAGTTTATACTTAGGATACAGATCCAAACGATAATAGTTGAAGGACACTAGAACCCATGAGCAGCAGCCATTGGTGACATCAAAGTGAACAATGTGTGCACATAACATACAAACTAGAAAACCAGCTATAAAGTTATGAAGAGAGAGATGAAATGAAAATGAAATGGAAGAGACAACTTGAACATGAATGCACACAGCTAACTATAGCCATCAGACATTTGACAAAGATGTCAAAAATACAGACTGGTGAAAAGACAGCACCATCTAAAATAGTTCTTGGGACACTTGCTGTTCATATGTAGAAAAATGAAATTAGACTCACATACATCACCCAGTACAAATATTAAGTAAATGGATCAAAGACCTCAACATGAAACACAAAACATTTTAACTGCTAGAAAAGGGGCATAACCTACAAGATGTGTGCATAGGAAGGGACTTTGTGAATAGGACTCTATATCTGCTTAGGAATTAAGGCCAAATTTTGACAATGACACAAAACCTAAAAAAAAAAAAAAAAAAATAGTCACAGTAAAGGAAATAATCAAGCTAGTGACAAACTCAGACAGTGGGATAGGATCATTGCCAGTTAAATATCTGATAGGTGATTAGTATACAAAGAAATCAAAACAAACACAAATGACCCAAATTTAAAACAAATACGAGGAATGAATCTGAGGGTTCTCAAAAGAAGAAAATGTATTTAAAATGTCCTTAGCATTGAGGGAAATACAAATTAAACTACTATGAAATGTCACCTTATATCAGACAGAACAGCTAAGATTAAGAAAAACAAACAAACAAACAAACATTGGCAGGGATGCTGGTGGGATTGCAAACTGGTACACCCATTATGGAAACCAGTGTGGATAATTCTGCAAAAGCTAATCTACCATTTAACCCAGCTACACCACTCCTTGGAATATGCCTAAAGGACTTGACATTGTACTCCACAGATACCTGCTCAGTCATGCTCAGTCATGTTCACTGCTGCTCTCTTCACCATAGTTAAAAAGTGAAAGCAACATAAATGTCCTTCAGCTGATGAATGGACAGTAAAATGAATTCATATAATCTATAAAATTCTATTCATGTATAAACAAAATTAAATCATAAACTTTTCAGGTTAATGAGTGGAATGCAAACATAAACTACTTAGTGAGATAGCCCAGAACCAGAAAGACAAACATCACATGCTCACTCTAATTTATGGATCTTACCTCTGGATATTTAGATGAGTATATAACCTTCAGAAACAAGGAAAATAAACAGGTCCTGGGAGTGGGGCAGAAGGAGCTCCAGAGAGGGGAATAAGGGATGCAGATGCTATGAAGAGGCAAATGGAAAAATAAGAGTGTTTAATTTGAACTAGAGAATGGAGGGCAAAATTTAGAGGGAAAGAGAGGTGGGATAGATTAATAACAAAGAAAGGATGCTTGAAAAAACAGAAATAATTTTTATTTAAAATACATGTGCAATATAGATGAATGTAAAAGTATACCTAGAAAGCCTTGACATCTCCCAAGAAATTTTATCTTCTCTAAAGAAGAAGCCTAAGAAGAAGCTGCTGCGCTCATAAATTATCAAATCAAAAGCATGGCCACCTAAGCGAGACCTGTGCAATGTTGGTACCAGCTGACATGCCAACACAGATGGTGGAAATCTAGTAAGGGTCTACCCAGAGATGAAGAGCTATAAGCAATTCAGGCTTCTAGGAGAGTGTGGATGTTGGGCCCGGTTCTTCTTCCCAGCCCCATGAAATTAGAAATAAGAATCAGACTCAAAATATATTTGCAAAAACCTTGGCTATATATGTAGGCTCTACTGTGACTAGACATAACTTAAAATATGTTATTTATTTAACCTACACTCTGCCATGTGGCTGGTTATCAGTGCTCAAGTACCATGTGTCCTCCTCACATTTTCCTGGGCAAATCCCCTGCCTGGCTCTAGCCCAGAACTAACTCTCCTCCGGGGCAAATCCCCTGCCTGGCTCTAGCCCAGAACTAACTCTCCTCCTGGGTGTTCCACCTCCTATTTCCTGACTAAGCCATGGGTCATCAGATTTTTTTATTGACAGGTAGGTGTCACATCCATTCAGACATAACATATTCTCCCTACTGGAGAGTGAAAACCAATCTTCTCCAGGGATAAGCTCTCTGATACATTATCCAGTATCAACTGGCCAGCCCTGACCACGTGTATATGAATGGGCAACACTAAACAGAATCAGCAGGCTGTATTTCTACATGCCTATGTAAATAAATTTATAGACTTACAACAATAACAACTAAAAAAGATGCTATGAATTTGAGAGTGAGCTGGGAGCACAGAAGTAGTTTGTGGATATGAAATTCTCAAAGACATTTAAATTACATGATGAGGAAAGGAAGTAGATAAGTTGACTGGGTGGACTTGGATTAAAGAATCACATAGAAGATAAGGCAAATTGACAGAAACTTCTAGAAAAAAGATCCCCTTGAAAACAAAGGTAAATGCTCTGAAAGGGAAAGCCTGTGAAAGCAAAAGACAAAAACCAGCTACTTAGTCATGAGGAAAGAACATGACAATACAATAGAATTTTAATGTTCTTAAAGACTAACAAAGCAGTGATGGTCATAATGTCCTTTTCACAAGCATGCTACAGGATTTTATGTAACTTTTGAACACTTAACTAAAATGATTTTTGTAATCCAGATAGTTTTAATAATACAAATTAGACTTACAGTAATTGTTTACCTTACCCATGATCATTAACTTTAAAACTTACTTCATTACTTTGCTTCATAGCGAGCTTCTTAAAATACTAAGCACGTTTTTTTCATTTCTGTACAAATATAGAGAGTAATTTGAAAATTATATGCATAGTCATTTTAAGTCTTCATTTTTTTCCTTAGAACTTCAGCTTATCGTTGAAGAAGTCACATGCTGAGTGAGCTGAAAATTCTATTAATTAGTTACACACTAGTAAGTAAGCCTTTAATCCCGATGCCAATTAAATCTACTTATAATTGCATTGGAAGCTGATAAATAATAGGTCATGTCTCCAATATTCATATGGATACAGATCCATGGTGTTATATATAAAAATGTAATTATTTCAGATATATCCAATTTAAGTATTTATTTTCACTATTTGATTAGTCTTGGAGTCTTTCTTTTAGTTCCTACACATTTGTAGCTGACTGAGTGAATTCTCAAGAAAGTTATTTCAATAGGATTTGGAGTGATACAGAACATGTGTGATTAAAAAGCATAAATGTATTTATAAATGACTGTAAATTTCTAAATGTGAGGCTAGGGAGATAGCTTAGTTGTAAAGAGCCAGATATATATGCAAGGAGAACACAAAAATATCTGATGTGGTTCTGCAATTGTTATCCCAGAACACCAATACAGAGACAAGTAGATCCCTTGAAACACACTGGCTGTCATTTTACCTAAATCAGTGAGTGCCAGTTCCAGAGAGACTCTGCCTATAAAAATGGTGGAGAACATCTGAGAAACACAGTAAATGTTAGCCTCCTGTTTCTATGTGTATGTGCCTTCTAGCACACACACTAATTTAGCAAATATCCATATACTTACACTTAGCAAAAAGTTATAAAATTGAAGGTTAAAACATCACTGGCAACCACACTGTACTTCCATAGAGTTCTGTGAGATCTATGATCTGGGGATCTTGTTGACAAAATCTGGCCCAAGTCATAAGCTGAGAGTAAATATTTGAGGGAAGCCTTCATTTCAATTCATTTCTAGGTTTGACTAGTCATTAGACTTGATCTCTAAACAGAGATCACAACTCCAATGAACCCATCTTCAGACTATGGGAGCACGGAGACTTTCTATACCATAAAAGAACAGTAAACTCCTCTTTGCCTGGAATAAAACACAACCTAGGAAAAAAATCATTTGACTTAAGTTTTTAGGAAATGATTGCTGATAAATATCAATGACATGTGATAGATGAATTCCTGAAGATTATGATTAATACTATAAAACAGTGCAGTCAAACTACCAAAGAAGTAGTTTGTAAAATATGTAAGCTTGGTTTTTTTATTAGATGTTTTCATTATTTACACTGCAAATTTTATCCCCTCTGAAAAATCTCCCTATGCCATCTCCCCTCTCCCTGCTCACTAACCTACTTTCTCCTGCTTCCCTGTCCTGGCATTCCCCTACATTGGGGCATCAAGCTTTCATTAGACCAAGGGCCTCTCTTCTCATTGATGTCTCACAAGGCCATCCTCTGCTATGTATGCAGCTGGATTCATGGGTCCCTCCATGTGTACTCCTTGGTTGGTGGTTAAGACCCTTGGAGTTCTGGGAGTACTGGTTCATTCATATTGTTGTTCCTCCTATGGGGCTACAAACCCCTTCAGCTCCTTGGGTTCTTTCTCTAGCTCCTCCGTTGGGGACTTTGTGCTCAATCCAATGGATGGCTGTGAGCATCCACTTGTGTATTAGTCAGGTACTGGCAGAGCCTCTCAGCAGTCAGTTATATCAGGCTCCTATCAGCCAGCACTAATTGGCATCCACAACAGTATCTGAGTTGGTGTCTTAGTCAGGGTTTCTATGCCTGCACAAACATCATGACCATGAAACAAGTTGGGGAGGAAAGGGTTTATTGAACTTACACTTCCAAACTGCTGTTGATCACCAGAGGAAGTCAGGACTGGAACTCAAGCAGGTCAGGAAGCAGGAGCTAATGCAGAGGCCATGGAGGGATGTTTCTTACTGGCTTGCTTCTCCTGGCTTGCTCAGCCTGCTCTCTTATAGAACCCAAGACCTCCAGCCCAGGGATGGCACCACCCACAAGGGGCCCTACCCCCTTGATCACTAATTGAGAAAATGCTCCACAGCTGGACCTCATAGAGGCACTTCCCCAACTGAAGCTCCCTTCTCTGTGATAACTCCAGCCTGTGTCAAGTTGACACACAAAACCAGCTAGTACAGTTGGATAACTGTATATGGGATGGATTCCTAGGTGGGACTGCCACTGGTTGGCCTTTCCTTCAGTTTCTGCCACAAACTTTGTCTCGTATTTCCTACCATGGGTGTTTTGATCCTCCTTCTAAGAAGGACCGAAGCTTGATACATAAAATACATAATAGGCAGCAGAAATTAATTGTTTAGAATACGTAGTAATCATTGATGTCTTTACCTGTATGTTGAAAATATCATAGAAAGATTTTTTTGTTAGTCAAAGGACACTGTCAATAGGACAAAATGGCAACCAACAGATTGGGAAAAGATCTTTTACCAATCCTATATCTGATAGAGGGCTAATATCCAATTTATACAAAGAACTCGAGAAGTTAGACTCCAGAGAAACAAATAACCCTATTAAAAAATGGCATACAGAGCTAAACAAAGAATTGTCAACTGAGGAATACCAAATGGCTGAGAAGCACCTAAAAAATGTTCAACAGCCTTAGTCATCAGGAAAATGCAAATCAAAACAACCCTGAGATTCCACCTCACACCAGTCAGAATGGCTAGGATAAAAAACTCAGGTGACAGATGCTGGAGAGGTTGTGGAGAAAGAGGAACACTCCTTCATTGCTGGTGGAATTGCAAGCTGGTACAATCACTCTGGAAATCAGTTTGGTGGTTCCTCAGAAAATTAGACATAGTACTATCAGAGGTCCCAGCTACACTCCTGGGCATATACCCAGAAGATGCCCCAACATGTAATAAGGACACATGTTCCACTATGTTCACAGCAGCCTTATTTATAGTAGCCAGAAACTGGAAACAACCCAGATGTCCCTCAGCAGAGGAATGGATACAGAAAATGTGGTACATCTACACAATGGAGTACTGCTGAGCTATTAAAAACAATGAAGTTATGAAATTCTTGGGGAAATGGTTGGACCTGGAGAATATCATTCTGAGTGAGGTAACCCAATCACAAAAGAACACACATGGCTTGCATTCTCTGATAAGTGGATATTAGCCCAGAAGCTCAGCATACCCAAAATACAATCTACAAACCATAAGACACTCAAGAAGAAGGAAGACCAAAGTGTGGTCTTAGAAGGGGGAACAAAATACCCATCTAAGGAGTTGCAGAGATAAACTATGGAGCAGAGACTGAAGGAAGGACAACCCAGAGACTGCTACACCTGGGAATCCTTCCCATATTCAATCATCAAAGCCACATACTATTGTGGATGCCAGCAAGTGCTGGCTGTCCGGAGCCTGATATAGCTGTCTCCCAAGAGGCTCTGACAGTACCCGACTAATATAGAAG
The DNA here is from genome assembly GCF_008632895.1 of Mastomys coucha. Taxonomy (NCBI): domain Eukaryota; kingdom Metazoa; phylum Chordata; class Mammalia; order Rodentia; family Muridae; genus Mastomys; species Mastomys coucha. The sequence continues at coordinate 96,601,076 of NW_022196896.1, read as the reverse complement.
TAGAGGCTCACAGCCACCCATTGGACTGAGCACAGGGTCCCCAATGAAGGAGCTAGAGAAAGGACCCAAGGACCTCAGAGCTCCCAGGCACTAAACCACCAACCAAAGACTACAGATGGTGGGACTAATGGTTCCAGCAGCATATGTATAGCAGAGGATGGCCTAGTAGGTCATCAATGGGAGGAGAGGCCCTTGGTCTTGTGAATATTCTATGCTCCAGTGTAGGGGAATGCCAGGGCCAGGAAGCAGAAGAGGGTGGGTGGGTGAGCAGGGGGAGGGTACATAGTTTATTTTTCTTTTTTCAGAGGGAAAACTGGGAAAGGATATATCATATGACATGTAAATAAGGAAAGTATCTAATTTTTTTTTGTTTTACCTATTAGTACCGGTGCTTAACAAAGTGATTTGCACTAATATATGAACTCACAAAACTCTATGATAGGTTCTTTAGGTTCATGTCAGGAACCTTTAATATAGAGAGATTGATGTATTTCCTAAACAAACTACTGTACTTTCATAATATTATATATATATATATATATGTGTGTGTGTGTGTGTGTGTGTGTGTGTGTGTGTGTGTGTGTGTATGTATGTATATATACACACACATTGTATGACTTGTGTTATAAATAACTTATTTTTGTGTAATGTTATATTTCATTTCAAATGACTATTGAAAAGATAGTGAGCATATAATACTAGGGGCTTTCCTGATTACTGATACACTTATAATAATACTCACTTTTGGAACTACTTTCTGTAACTAAATTGATTAAAATTCATTTCTCACTCTAAACAGACAGGTACTTGAAGACAACAGAATGGGGTTTCTCTTCTAGCCTCTGTGACCTGAAAATTTCTATAAGTAATGCTGATGTCCTGGTCTCTTAAAATTTAAAGTAGAAGGTTCTCATTATGACCTCAAACATTTATCTTTGTAGTTATTGATTTTTTTCCATGTCCTAAGTTTCAGATAATTCATCTTTTTAAATCAGCATGTCATTCCTGAAGTAAGTCTTTATTTTGTCAACGGGAAAATGTAATTGATGCACTAATAATTGTTTAACTACCCAAATACATAACTCTTATTCTCTGATCAGGAGACAGCAAATATACTCTGACAGAAATCATCACACATTTTGAAAATATTTTTAATCTATGAAGACTATGAACTTGAATTATGGTGACTTTTAAAAACATGGATTTTGGATAATTTTACTTAGATATTTATATTATAGACCTTTTTTTATATTGTTGATTTCTCATTAACAGCTAAAAGAAATGTAAAGAAATGTATTTCCTTCTTGATTTGCTTGTACTTCAAAAGGAATGCTTGGGGAAGTTAAGTGATTAGACTTGAGACAGTTTTTGCTCTAAATCAGAATTTAGAGACTGATAAAAAAGCAAAATTCAGTACAATTTTATTAGGCTCCTAGGTGAAGACAGTCCCAATTGCCCTCTATTTCCTTAACATAGAGAACCTGAATTTGGCAGGCTAACCTAAGTCTTCCTACAATATTGACAAGCAATATGGTAAAGAGTCAGCTTTGCAGTTGCCTCCACCTTCCCATTACATCGAGAGAACAGACCACACTTGCAGAGATTTGGGAGGACCACAAGGTGCCTACCCATTCAGAACCCCTTGCCAGGTGAGGTGATCAAAGTTACATGCTGATTGTCTTCGGTGTGGGGTACAATCCTATCTAATTTTTGAAGGAAAGAAAGTTAATAGATAGTAAGAAAAATCAAGCCTGTACCCTTAAGCCTATTAATGTCCCCATTTCCTAACTGGCTAAACAATGCAATCAGGGAAACATAGGATTCTATTATTGAAACTTGAAACCATTTCCCATCTCTACTAATTTATATCTTTGACTGGAGTTGAGAGAACATTAAGATGTGACATTTGACTATGTGACTCTAAAGCCCCTAGGATATGAACTTCAAAGACTTCCACCCAAGAGTCAGTTTTGATGTTATTAACTGACCCACCCTGGCCATCACATTCTTTTGTGAAACTCAACATTACACTTTCAATAATTTCAGTCTATTTCCTTGTCCCGTGCTTAGGGAAGATAAGGGGCATGTTGGATAAAACAATTAACTGCCAACTTATTAAAGTAGGCATATGCCTTTTCTCTTTGGTTAAAGTAACACTTTAAAGAATTTCCTATAATTTGTATTGAGTCTTTACATTAGTTTCATTACTTAGAGTAGATGTAAATAAATCAAAAAAGGGGGCTGGAGAGATGGCTCAGTGGCTAAGAGCACTGATTGCTCTTCCGAAGGTCCTGAGTTCAAATCCCAGCAAGCATCTGGTGGCTCACAACCATCCGTAATGAGATCTGACGCCCTCTTCTGGTGTGTCTGAAGACAGGAGCTATGTTGTACTTACACATAATAAGTAAATAAACCTTTTTTAAAAAAATAAATAAATCAAAAAAGGAACTAAGTAGGAAAACTGTTATTCTTTTGAAAATTTGGCCACTAAAAACAGTGCTAAACTAAAGAATAAAGCTGCATTTACTGATTCCGCTTCTCAGTGTTATAACAATACCAGTGGTGCTTAGAAAATGGGTGAGCACCTTCAAACAACAGCATAATAGTTCACAGCATCAAAATCTACCAGTGTAAAGGCAAAGGTTAGACAGGCTCTAATGGCTTCACTTTTTCAGAAAGATGTAATTATCCATCTCTATGTAGAGTTATCCAGACCTACTCCTATGCATGTTCCATAGTAAGAGTTGAGACTGTGGCTTTAATTTCTAATCAAGTCTTGAATATTAAGACAGATATTGGGAGAAAAACGGTTGCCAAATATAAGTGGTCCATCAGGTTATGTATTTTTCATGATTATGAGATTTTTCAGCATACATTTACATTTAATTATGTATGTGCTGTGGAATGCATCTCTCATTCACGTAAAACAAATGTTAGTAGAGGTTATATAAACTGTAGGTCTCTATTATGCATTTTTGATGATGACTGATTTGCATTTTGATCTCAGGTGATTTTTATCAGGCACAGCTGGCCAGATTCAGAAGAGTATCTACAGCCCATTGTCTGACAGAATGAATAGGTGAATTGTCGAAATCCCTGGAGAATGCATGGAAGGAAAAGATACTTCTGTAAGGCTTCTCGCTTGCTTTTCATTCCAAGGTATGCCTTCTAAACCTTGCTTTGATGGCTGTGTGCGCCAGATAATGAGTCAATGTAATTGGAATTAGGTTATTTCAAAGGGGTTCCACATAAAAGCCAATTATTGACTCATTTGCCGCACTTGCTTATCCATCTACCAGATGTCAGAGGTGAGATGAGTTTGAGAAATGAGAAAGTCCGAGGTGCAAAGGACATTGACTCTACCCATAAAAAAGCTGTAGGTACGATAACGACAAATACTAAGTTGAGACTTCTTTCAGTGGAGTTAATAAGGAGGAGATTAGAAATAAAATTCAACCACCTGAAGATCTTTTTTGAGCTGCATTGAGAACTATAGACTGGGCATGATGGTAGAAAACCATTCCAGGTTTTTCAGAGGACAAAGGGCACTGAGCCATGATAGAAAGAAAGGAACAATCTGAGATAGTCCCCTCAGTGATCATATGTAAATATAAAGTCTCCTTTTATAGGGAGAGGGGAGGTCAAAGGGAGACTGCTGCTAAAGACCCAGTTCTTACTGACCTGTGAAAATGGAGATTCTTTTCTCAAAGGGTCTAGAGTAGCAGTTCTCAACCTGCCAGTCTTGACCCCCACAGAGGTCAAATATCAGATATCCACATTACAATTCATAATAGTAGTAAAATTATAGTTATGAAGTAGTAATGAAATAATTTTTATGGTTGGCAGTTATGACAAAATGAGGAACTGTATTAAAGGGTCACAGCATTAGGAAAGTTGAGAACCACTGCCCTAGGATATCAGTGTTGCAAGATTGTGAAGTTTAAAATCTAGTCATAACAATGGGAATCTAGCTAACAGTGCTAAGATGTATATATACTTAGATGTAGTTAAGAATAAATGGTTTCGTGGTCTGAGTACAACTTAGGCAAGCAAAGCACAGTTAGAGAATTGCTATTTCAGAAGACCATAGATTTCTAAATGGAGACATTAGATGGTTCGGACATGAACTGAGACTGAATGAAAAATTTGGGACAACAAATTAATTTATCTCGAAAAGATGCTAGCTGTAGATATTTTTTATTGTTGGACACAGAGGTATGTCCAACTATTAGGGAATACAGTCAATTAAAATACTCTTTAGCTTAATGAATCCAGTTTTTATCAGTAAATCACATCAGAAATTAACTTGTGGGAAAAGATAGCTAGATAGCGCCTAATAGTCTAACCTGCTACTTATTGTTTATGTGTCATTAAACAGTTCCTGCTAACAGCAAGTACAATGTTAATTTAAGAAAATATCTTCAGCATACATTGAATTATTTTTCTGATCTAAATGGAATTATATAGGTTTGGCATTTGGACTTGCCATTCACTGCCTCTGTAGGACCCACTGATAACCAAAATTCTAATCCTTACTCTATCAAAAGGGTAACAGTAAGTGTTTGCTTATAATGATCTCAAGTAATTCCCTTAGTGATCTTGGGCATGAGAATCATTCTTCACTAAAACACAGATTTGCACGAAGTGATTAACAGGACTAGAGGAGCATAACCAGTGGAAATTGGGAGGTATATGATGAGTACAGGTGGAAGCTACGGCCCTAGCTGGTGGGAAGGTATTGTCTTGTCAATATCATCTCCACCCACATTGTATGGTCCTACCCCAGGAAGCATGAAGATAAGGAAACATCCAAGGGCTGGACAGTGACAGAATTTAGTTGTTACCTGCCTAGAAATGTCCTTATTCTAAAATACAAACAAATTATACAATAAACCAACATGAGGCTGGTAATGATATAGGAAATATTTTTGTTTTTAATGATTCTAATTTAACTTAAAGTTCTTTAAATTTTTTTAAAAAATATAATATTAAAAAGCATAAAAATGAAAAAAGTTCTGTGGCATAAAGTCATATATAATTCAAATATTCGTTTTAGAATTTTATGTAATGCCTTCATTCTAAATCTATGGCAACAAGCTTGTTGATTTAGGAGAACAATACTAAGTCTGAACAGGAAACATGCAAATTTAACACACTGTTACGGATGGTTTCGACATGAGCATAGACAACATAAAGTAAGTCACATTAATAATCTCTCCTCCACATCCTTTCACAAGCATGCTTTACAAATATTTGTATCCCAGATGAATTTTTATAAGGGAAATTAAATAGAGTAAGATTATTTCTAAAAGATAATGATCAAATCATAAGAATAAAGTTATATTATGCATACCATTATTTGATTAGTAACTGAAAAAATGTGAATGAACAATATTCATTTCTAGATGGTTACTGTGTTTTGAAGTGATAAATGCAGTGAGAGATCAAATTACCTAGTTTTTAAGAGAGTATATATGCTCCTCATTTAAGTTTATTAATATTTTGAAAGCCAGTCATGTAGAACTCTGAAAACATCTCAGAAATACCTAAGAAGAGATGGTCCATGAATTGGGCTCTAATTATTACATGTATATTACTTATCTCACAAACAAAATACTAAGAGCTATCCATGAATGGATAACTTTTAAGGTTGGTAGGTAATTTATCAAATATCAAAAAACTCTCTATGCCAGAATTCTCAAAATAGTATTCTGATGATCTTTAGAAATATTAACTGAAAATGGAGCTTAAATTCAGACTATAATTATATGGCTACATAAGGTGATAAGAATGTTACTTTAGGGCTGGAGAGATGGCTCAGCAGTTAAGAACACTGACTGCTCTTCTAGAGGTCCTGAGTTCAATTCCCAGCAACCACATGGTGGCTCACAACCATCTGTAATGGGGTCCTGTGCTCTCTTCTGGCGTGTCTGAAGACAGCTACAGTATACTCGTATACATAATACTTTAGTTTGGTTCTCATAAGCATTCACAATTTTCCAACTTCTTCAAAAAACATAACATTCTTAAAATAGCGCCTGTCTGTTGTGATGTGTTGAAATTCAAAGATCAGAAGTACATGCTATAGATATGGAAAGAATGGATCACCTGGAGAGAATGAGTTCTATAAAATGGGGAAATGCCAAGTAGGTGACTCCAAAACTACAAATTCTCCATCTATAGATTTGTCATGGATCTTATGATTATTCCCCATTCACATGGCAGTTTGAGGATGCAGGATACGTTCTGGGGAGTGACATGAATCCAGACACCCAAGCTTGGTGACCCTAAAAATCTCTGTGTATATTCATCACTTACTTGGTAGTATGATGATAAAAACTGAACCATCAGATACGGCAACGTCAAAACATTATGCTTAGAAACTATGGCCACATAGCTTCCTTAAACTATCAGCTTTTTACCAATATCTAAGCTCCTAAGATTTTTCATTATGTGAAACTTGAACAGCTTAAAATATACCTATCACTCCCTGGCACCCAAGAGGCAAATACTCAGTTGCAGGAGCTGTAATTATTATTGAGCTCCAATTACAAGCCCTAATTGATCTGAATTTGCTAGTGGGACACCTGATGGGAATTATTTACACAATAATATAGTGTGACAGATGGTTAGGCCATAGTTATCAAAGGCGCAGATGAAATAAGAATATTCCCACCCCTTCCATATTCCGTTAATAGAGCAGGAAGAATTTAATGTGGATACACTTCTGGAAAACAAGCCATTTCCACATCACTTAACTCTACCAATTATACTACATACAATAAATTTAAAGCTTAATAGAATAAATTGCACAAATATTCTAATGTATTAGTGGTTGTAGAAGGTGATGAGAGGTTTCAGTACATATTGTGCTGTTGTCATGCCTGTTACGTGTAAACAAAAACAATTTTATGACATCGTTGAAAATAAATGTTAATGCTATGATAAAAAAATGAAAGAAAACATATCAACACTTTGCATTGCCATGTATTACTTCATCCATGGGCAAGACGTTTAATTAATTAGTAAGAAACCCTTGATCTAGGGCTGTAGAGATGACTCAGTCAGTGCAGTGTCTGCTGTGCAATCACGGGGACCTGAGTTCAATCCCCAGGAGCCATGTTACAAAGCTGGATTTGGTTGCACAGAAAGCAGAGACGGGTTGTTCCCAGGGGAGATGGTTCTCTTGCTGGCCAGCCTCACCTGCTTGGGAAGATCCACGCCAGGCAGAAGCTCTGCTTATGAAATACAGAAACAAAACCACAGTATATGGCTTCTAAGAAGAGACTTCAGAGGCTAACTGATGACTGGTCACTACATTTATGTGTACACCCATGGACCGCTTTAACCCCATCCCCTATAAGATCTTCGGTGAAAACAAACCTTTCTGTATTCTTTTAGTGATAAGATCATCAATGGAGTATACCAATAGGCAGAAACATCTTGGAAATTTTCTTTGTAATTTTTAAAAATGTTTTATGTTTTTCAGTGTTTTGCTTACATGTATGTCTGCGCATGTATGTGCCTAGTGCCCTCATGGACAAGAAAGGGCACTTGATCCCCTGAAATTTTAATTACAGATGACTGTTAGCTGCCATGTGGCTGCTAGAATTAAACATGGGTCCTCTGGAAGAGCAGCCAGTGCTCTTAACTCCTGAGTCATCTCTACAGCCTGGAAAAATTCCTTTCTTTTCTTTCCTTCCCTTTTCTTTTCTTTTCTCTTCTGTTCTTTTCTTTTCTTTTCTTTTTTAGGTGCAAGCCTTTTTTTATTGGATATTTTCTTTATTTATATTTCAAATGTTGTCCACTTTCCCAGTTTCCCCTCTGGAAATCCCCTCTCCCACCTTCTGTCCCCCTGCTTCTATGAGGGTGCTCACCCACCCACCTCCCTGCCTGGCATTCCCCTACACAAGAGCTTCGAGCCTTCCCAGGACCAAGGGCCTCTCCTCCCATTGATGTCCCACAAGGCTATCCTCTACTACATATGCAGCTGGAGCCATGGGTCCCTCCATGTATATTTCTTGGTTGGTGGTTTATTTCTTGGGAGTTCTAGGGGGTCTGGTTGGTTGACACTATTATTCTTCCTATGGGTTGCAAACCCTTCATCTCCTTCAGTCCTTTCTCTAACTCCTCCATTGGGGACCCTGTGCTCAGTCCAATGGTTGGCTGCAAGCATCTGCCTCTGTATTTGCCAGTCTCTGGCAGAGCCTCACAGGAAAATTTATTTTAATACATGTTTTTTTGAGTCAATTATATGCAGGAGTCAGGAGGTGAGCAGAATTTCAGGTATTTGGTGTAGGGCACCTTAGGAACCAAAGGACCAATACAGTTCATTCTTAATTTGAGAAGGACAATGTATAAAATTTATTTCAGAACTGCTCATCTACTTGATAATGTACAGCATAATATTTATTTAATAAAATATTTTTAGATTACTGAAATGTCAAGTTTAGGCTTCCATTTAATAAAATCAACTTCCATTTTATCCTAGCTGTGTGTTTGCTTCCATTATATGTACTACATGACTCTTAGCTGGCTATCAATTAAAGCCAACTAAATCAATTTTACACAAAATTTCAAGCACAATATTTTAATAGGTAACTGTGCTTGAAATTCAATGCAGGATGAACTTTTTCCTGGGGCCTTTCAGGAAAAAAATCATTATTTGAGAGAATTTTTTTTCTGATTTTAAAGATTCTGACCTAAACATTTCTGAGAAGTGGTATAGGATCATTAGACAAATCTCCTTGGCCTGTCAGAAGCAGGACATTCCACAAAAAGTTAAAGGACAAAAGTGTGTGCGTGCGTGTGCGTGTGTGTGTGTGTGTGTGTGTGTGTGTGTGTGTGTGTGTGTGATAGGAGGGTTGTTTGTTGTCCCCCTTCCATCCCTTAAATATATATTTTAAAATCACCATTTTGCCTATAGTAGTGAACTCCTCTATCTTCCTATAAATAGAAGCTTGGTTAAGAACTTTTTTTTTTTTTTTTTTTTTT
>NW_022196896.1:96568476-96592059 GCF_008632895.1 Mastomys coucha | reverse complement strand
TCGAACTCAGAAATCCACCTGCCTCTGCCTCCCAAGTGTTGGGATTAAAGGCGTGCGCCACCACCGCCGGGCCGTAGAACTTAACATTTGTACCTTTCTGCTCTTGAATTTTTCCCAGTGTTCTTGGCCCTGAAAAAGGAGTAGTGGAAATCTGTGTTCATGTGTGGTTCATGGTGTGTTTGTGTATGTATGTGAATATCTCTGTGTATGTTCACAAAAATAGTGGGAAGATTAAAATGATTCTTTCCTTACAATGCATTTCCCAGGATGTATCGTGGTAATTTTCTATAACAATATAACTGTATTTACCTTGGTTGAAATAGACAAATACATAAAATTCAAAGACCTAATCTTACCCTTAAAACCTACATTAAAAATGGCATGTGTGGCGGTGTGTTTATAATCCCAACACTGAGGAGGCAGGCACTGGTGGATCTTTGTGGCTCACTGGACTTCTAGGCTAGTGTACTTGAAGAAATTCTAAAGAATGACAGACCTTTCCTAATGAAAATGATTGATAACATTTAAGAAACATTGCTTATGGTAATTCTCTGGCCTCCATGTGTGTGGACGCATATGATCCTCTACATACATGAACATGCACAAGTATATAAAAATGTTCCTGCTTTTTAAATTTCAATTTCATTCACTTTTCTTTTATCTTTTCTCCTCCTCTGTTCTTCCATCCTCCTCTTTTTCTTTCCCTCTTTGCCTCCTCCCCCTCTTCCTCTTCTTCCTCCTGCTTCTCTACCTTTTCTCCATTACTATCATTATCATCTACCTCGTTCTACATAGAATTCTTAGGGCATACACACAGAGATAATGACTAGCCATCTACATCACTGTCACCCACCCCAGCAGAACTCTCCTCACATTTCACTTCCTGCTTTTAACACAAGGCCGTCACATTCCTGTGCTCATAAGAACCACAAGATGGTCATCAAGGCATCTGCCTTGAGATGAAGGACAAAGTGATGATTCTGAAGGACATACGTATGTAATCTATTTTAATTTCTTGTCCCTTCTCCCATCACTTCTCTTCCTCATTTGGGGGTAATATCACTTGACCACATGAAGTCTACTGGCATAATAATGTATTTTTCTTATTTTAAAGTTAAGAATTCAAATCCTGCATGATGGCTCTGTGTGCAAATGTATTTTCTGTGCAAGCCTGCCACCTGAATCTGATACCTCGAACTCAAGTAAGGTGAGAGGAGTGAACTGACTCTATAAAGTTCACCTTCAGCTTCCCACCCTGTGACACTGTGACCCATGCAAATTCACAAGCAACATGAACCCCTTCACATACACTAACAATAAATAAAAAAAAATTGAAAATATAAGGAATAATGAATAAAAGCAACAATCCTATTTGTATAGAATTCTACAATGATAAATATAAAATAATGTATGTTCTCATACATACATATATTTAATATTATATTCCTGAAGCTTATGTGGAGGTTATTTATACTTGACCACTAGATGAAAATTTTTCTGTTTTCTAAACCACAGGTTTATCTTCAGTTCACTCTGAAGATAACAACTGGATAGGGTTCACATGCAAGGAATTCTTTACTTCATCTAAAAGCATGTTATTACACACCATTTTTATTTAAAATAGTCTCTTGAGGAGTAAATTTTAGTAACTTCTATCACAGTTATGAATTGACTTGTCCACTCCTTCATACCAGGTTAAATATTTTAGAATATTTTTGTCAATAAAAAATGTTTTCCTATGGAGCCCTGATTCCTAAACTCAATTGTTCAATAAGCACTGTTCTGTGACATGACTGGGTGATATTTTCTAGTTCCATCTATTTGCCTAAGAACTTCATCAATTCATCGTTTTTAATAGCTGGGTAGTACTACATTGTGTAGATGTACCACTTTTTTTGTATCCATTCCTCTGTTGAGGGACATCTGGGTTCTTTCCAGCTTCTGGGAATTATAAATAAGGCTGCTATGAACATAGTGGAGCATGTGTCCTTATTACATGTTGGAGCATCTTCTGGGTATATGCCCAGGAGTGGTATAGCTGGGTCCTCAGGCAGTACTATGTCCAGTTTTTTTGAGGAACCTCCAAACTATTTTCCAGAGTGGCTGTACCAGCTTGCAATCCCACCAGCAATGAAAGAGTGTTCCTCTTTCTCCACATCCTCACCAGCATCTGCTGTCACCTGAGTTTTTGATCTTAGCCATTCTGACTGGTGTGAGGTGGAATCTCAGGGTTGTTTTGATTTCTATTTCCTTGATGATTAAGGAGCAAGGACTCAGTGGTTAAGAGCACCAACTGCTCTTCCAAAAGTCCCGAGTTCAAATCCCACAACTACTTGATGGCTTACAGCCAACTGAACTGTCATCTTGGTTTTTAAACATTTTTTTTTAAAGCTTGACTCATAGATGTTGGCTACACCATCTATTTCTGCATTTTCCCCTGTTTGCTCACTCACCTTGTCACACATGATTCATCTTCACAATAGCAAGATTCTTTAGCTTCTTTTTGAAGTATGAGATGTCAAATGAGAACTGCCGTATACGTTTCCTATATCTATCTGAAGCCAATTGAGAATGTTGGTGTTCTTGGTAGATTCTTGACTCTTGTCACCCCTTCAATATTAGCATGTGCATATAGAGGTGCATTTTAATTCCATGCTATTAATAAGTTCTAAGAACAAGACACTTTGTAAATATCTAATTATTTATGAACCAATTCTAAGCTACCTTATTTCTTCATGAGATTCACTGTTGTTTCTTACATTTAAGAATTTAATGTTGCTCTCTCTCTCTCTCTCCTCTCTTCCTGCTACTGCCCCCTCTCTCCCTCTCAGTTAAACCTCTTACACATGGGAAAAAAAGAATTTAATGTTATAAATATTTAGTATCACACTGACAACACATTTTATATTTCTCTCACCTTGTTGCAAAAAAAAAAAGAAAAAAACTTTAGGCAGAGTCAGAATTGGAGCTCACTGTTGACAATGTTGACTAGCAGGAAAATTGATGCATCTTTCAGAAGGTTGGTGTTTTTTAGGTTAACTGTGGGTTAGGAACATCTGTTCTACACTGTCTTGTTTGCCTGGTAACTACACATTTTGATTAATAAAGAGGTTAGTGAGGTAACATAAAGACTGTTCATAATCAGGTAGCAACAATGCCAAACAATATAACCTGAAAACAATACAGTACAGAAAAAACCCTAATAATCACCATGGGTAATTTATAGAATAATTTGAATGAAAATCATCCTGATTTAAGAATATTTTTCTTTACTTACACTGATAACATATTAGGTATTTGTCTATTTTCAGACTATCATATATAAAGTTAGAAGGTAAGGAAGGGATAGTTCAACATGAAGTTGAGTCTACTGATTATATTCTGATTAATTTTCTAATTAATTAAATTCCTAAGTTATGTATGAGGGATGCACTATAGTTTCAACCACAGCTTGTCAAGGATGTCTTCTACTTCCCCACTGACTATATGTGGATTGTCTAGTTGGATGAAGGCATCATTTGCATTTTGTTCCCTCAAAAATGAAACAAGTATGAGAGTACTATTTTTGTTTTTAGTCTTCTAAATTAGAGCAGCCTGAAAAAAAATGTGGGCTTGATATTTAAGCTTTAAAATATTTAAATATTGAATTCTGTATCAGAAACTCAATTTAAAATATTTTTTTTAATTTCCAATATTTCTGCGCTCAATAGTCTTGATTATTGATAGACAACAAGTTGCTTTTCTTTAGGTAGCTAACGTCAAAACATAAGATTCATGTGTGTTCTTTTTCATGTCCCTAGCTATGCTTTTAGATTAAGATCCTTCATCATTATAACACTCTGCTCACTGTGTGATTGTACATTATATATTCTAGAAGTGGTCTATGAACCTCTTCTCTCCAACTCAGAGCCAAGAAATCTGTTTCCTGTGCTCATTGTGACATTTATGTATTATAGACATTTTGTACTATTTGAACTACCAATTTTACTGGGATTACCTTCAAGTTGGGCTTGAAATTTTTGAAGAAGTAAATTTTTATCTCCTCAAATTTTTATTTCCTTAGTGTGTTTGTGTTTGTGTGCACACATGTGCGCATACGCCTGAGTGTATGCATGGGCATTCTGTGTGTACAGGTACCCACAAAGGTAAGATAGATGGTTGGATTCCTAAGAGGTGGAGCTATAACAGGTAGCTTTGAGCTTAGACGAGGATGCTGGGAATATAGCTATGTCTTGTGGAAGAGCCACGAACGCTTTTAATCTCAGAGCCATCTCTCCTGCCCCTCATTTACCAGATGCTGATAATAATGCTTTGTCCTTTGAAGTGACCTTATAACAGCAAAGGTGACTGAAAATGCAAATGTAAGGCTGGCCAACCTTCATGTCCATCCAAATAATTTTGGGTTCCAGACACTGCTGACTGGCTGCTGCTTGGTGCATTTCTGATTCCGACACTCTAGGGGTGGAGTGTAGCACTGTGCTTTTCTTGTTAGTTCCCAGGTGCTGTCATTGCTGCCACACGGAGGGACACATTTTGGGAACTGTTGGGGGAGGGCATTGTAGTTACATAATGATTAAACAGTTTTATTTGTTCTTATAATCCAGTGATATTCAACAGCTTAGCTAAGGCTGCTTTCAGAGTTCTGTTCTTTCCAGTCTTCAGTAGTTGGTGAAATATTTCTCAGTCTTACATTTTAACATGTCAAAATGACAAATTATTTGATCAGCGGTGATATAATACCATCAACATTTTAAAAATGAAAATGTTTGAGGAATTTTTTTCAGTGGTATGCATAATTGAATTATGATTTACATCCATGGTTCACAAAATACATTGAAATTCAAAGTTAACAAGCTTAAATAATAATTGACTCACAATGGGACTAAGTTCTTAAGCAAAGCAGACTTGGATCATGAATTTAAACAATTTCATACATTAATCTACTTGGCCCACTCTACTAATTGGAATGCACACTTACAACATAGTGTGTGACAGACTTGGTGAAAGATTATTTCTTTGCCAAGGCATGTTCAATATTCAATTATTTTCTTGTTAATAATTTATCCGGCATAATAGAGAAAACACAGTAAATAACCATCTGTCTTGAGAACCACTATTATATTTACAAATAGTCACAGCACAGACTTTCAGTAAGAGACTTGTAGAAAGGGCATTTCAAGCTAAGTGCTCAAGTGTGATTCTTTTCTAGACTTCTTTTACTAACACAGTTGTGGTTCTCAGTACTCCTCTCACTGAAACTACCTAAAGTTAGCCAAAAGGGAAAGAAGCAGGACAATTAAATATTTTGACATAGCTCATGTACACACATAAATACATAGGTAGTATCTGCAAGAAAATCAATTTTCTGAATAGCACAAACTCCTATGTGGATGTCCAAAGTGAAGTTGGGATTCTCAAAATAGTTTCCATTTTTGGCGTAATAGAGAGAACTACTATATAAGCAACTACTATAGTTGTAGCCAGTAATGAGTTAATGATGGGGAAAAAGGCATTCTGACCTCCCAGCAGCAGACTGTTCAAGGTCAATGTGTCAAGTCTTTGAAAGACAGGTGAGTACAGACTACAGTCCCATCTGGCAAAGATGTTGAAAGAATGATAGGAAACAAGATTATACATAGCTTTTATGAATTATGAAATGGAAATTTAATATTTTTGGCTTTTTATTTACACATTGTTATCTTGTCCTAAAATGTGGTTTTGGTATATTTGGCAGGAAATGTTGAAACTGCTTCTAAGATTGAGTTTAAGTATTTAATTTGGGAAACTTTGAGGTGGTACTTTACTGCAATAATGGTTTATAGTCAGTATAGGGAGTAGAATTTCTGTAGCTTCCATAACTACACTTATTTGACCACAGATTCATGGAAATAAATTTTAAAGAAGAATAATTTTATAAAAATCAGGATGTGCTATCCCTATGAACTCCATTAATTAAGAAAAGGTCTTTGTGGTTGGGCAGTAGTAGTGACTGCACTAATCCTAGCACTTGGGTGGGAGATATTAGTCCAGTCTATAGAATAAGTTCCAGAACAGTGAGAGCTACACACAAAAAAGCTTGTCTTGAAAAAAAAAATCTTTGTAAAAACTACTATATTACCTTATACTTATCTGCACTTTCTGGTCTTTGAGACTGGTATATTGTTCAGGCTTTGAGATACATGTAATGTTTTTTGGTTGTTCTTTGGTTGTTGGGTGTATATGTGTGTGCTGGTTTTTAATTTTTTATATAGCACATTTGATCATGCTTTCCCCTCCTTCATCTCCTCCTAGATCTTCCCTATAACCTTTATTTCATTTTAAGTATTTATATTATATTACCCAGCTTTATTTTCATTCTTTTTCTTAAATGTAAACACACATATATACACACATACATACATACACACATACATACATACACACATACATACATACACACATACATACATAGTTAAATCAATCTTAATGTCTTAACATTGCATATGTTTTATTAGCTATGTAGCTTTTATCTCCTGTCAGTAACACACCAAAATGTATAAGATTCCAGAATGCAGAGATAAAGTTTCAAAGCTGTAACTACTAACGTTTGAAGGGGGTAAAGTCAAGCACGTTTTAAGATCCAGGGAATTAGTTCCATCCAGTAAGAAAACTTTAGAACAAAACCAAAACACTTCCTTAAACTGAACTACTATTCGGGAAGAGTGTGTGTGTGTGTGTGTGTGTGTGTGTGTGTGTGTGTGTGTGAGTGTGTGTGTGTGTTTCCTGTGCTCTGCTATGGTATGCATGTAGGGGTGAATGCAATTTTTTGTGGATTTCATTTTTTTCCCTTTCACCTTTACATGTGTTCTGAGACTAGAACCTGGGTCATCAGGCTTACTTGGCTAGTATCTTTATTTTTCAAACCTCTTTGTATTATGATGTCTTATTTTTATCTTTCAAAGTGCTGAAAATAGGTCTTTGCATTATATTATTAGTGTGATTTTCAGGATAGGGTTAACAGAGCATTTGCTAGCACAGGAAAGAGCGTGCTGATCTGGACAGCTATAGCACTTTGCTGGAGTCAGATCTTCAAAGCTGCGTGTCACTTGGAAAAAAAATGGTAGGTCTTGGGTGTGTATGGCTACTAAGGGTCATTTTTCTTTGGGGGTAGCTACTGGTAGGCTTCTGGTGCCCTGAAGATGACCCACCCATGCATTTATGGGCAGAGACAAATAGACTCAAGGAACTTTAAAAAAAGAAAGGAATGTGAGCTACAACGACTTCCTGTGTTGGTGTCTGAAGACATCTTCTTTTTAAACATAAATGAGATTGCAATCTGCCCCCTGAAACCCCCTCCCAAGTGATCAGATTATCTGTGGAGACCATGTGACTTAATATGGCCAATAGGCTACTTTCAGACTTGATTTAACTGGGGGGTCTAAACAATGAATGGAGCCTTCTGACTAGTTGCTTTTGACTTCTGTCATCAGCTTGGGAACTACCTCTGGCTCATCTGGCCCATGAGATGGAAGACCGATGAGGCAGAGCTGTTGAGATAGCCTACCTATCTAAGCCTGGTAGAGTCCAGCCAGACTCTGATGACCCAGCAGGTAGCTGTACATAAATGAGGATACACAGCTAAGAACCACAGAG
Organism: Mastomys coucha; assembly: GCF_008632895.1. Lineage (NCBI taxonomy): Eukaryota > Metazoa > Chordata > Mammalia > Rodentia > Muridae > Mastomys > Mastomys coucha. Next base: position 96,584,427 of record NW_022196896.1, on the reverse strand, counting down.
ACATGTAAGAAGTAATACATATTTCATGTTAAAGGTGATCAGTTTGATGTGTGAATTACATAATGATTTGCAAATCAAATTCTTTTCCCATGCTGTCTCTAACCTATATTTAAGTGATGATTGAAAGTTAACACTCTTGGATATTTTCCAGAAGTACCCAGACTGGTAAATTCAGGGAAACTTTCCTAGCTAGGGACAAAAAAATAAAGCAAGATCAAGACTATATATGTGTTGCATGAAAAATTAAAAATTTAAACCATGCTACACTGACAGGGCACAGGCAGACAGGGCATGGGCAGACAGGCTGGCCTGGCTTGTTCTCATCTAGGCAGACTCTCTGACCGGGAGCTCAGAAATCTCTCCACTTGACTCATTAAGTTTCCATGGAGGGTCGTTGCCAGGCCAGCCCCATGCTTCCAAATTCCCATTGCCTTTTGGGTTGCACTTCTCACAAACCCACCTTTTGCCACTGTATCTTTCTCTCTGGAACCCAGCTGAGTCGCTGCATGAAGGAAAACACCACACAAACTTAGTTCAGCATTAACAGGTAACACAATTGTTGGGCACAACAACTAGCATCATATTTGGAAGCCATTTTAAATTAAGTCCTCTGGTAGCAGATCCCACCTGAAATGGGGGCCTCCACTAGTTACATTTTTTGGCCTCCACCTGTCTGCTGTTCAAAAGCCAGTCTCCTTCTCATGCCTCCTCTCTTTCTCTCTCCAACCCTGAAGTCCCACCTACTCCTCGAACAATGATTGGTCCCCTGAAATCTTTATTCATTAGGGGAAGTTTCATCTGAAATCACCTGAGTACATGATTTACTCCTGGTCTCAGGCAGCAGTAAAATTAGTCCCGGAAGTAGAATTAGCATCAAAATACAAACAGCACCAGGGCTATCAACATCACTTCCCCCTTTTTGTCCAATTAAAAGGCTCTTTTATCTCAGACATAAGTTGAGCATAATTATTACCATTCTGTAATTTATAAAGTACAAAATATACCTAACACCCAGTTCATCATTTTTGTCAATTAAATATAACACTTCGTCATCTATCCTAACTTTAAAAAGGTGTATACATCCGTATTATGTCCTGGTTTAGCTTGTATACTATCTGAAAGCTATCATTTCAAATATATTCTCTCAATGTTAAATAGCCTGGGTTGGCTATGAGACTATAACTAGTCTTTCCACCCCGTCAAGTGTCCGAGAACAAGCAATATTATCTGAAAATATAGGAAGCCTAAAGGGGGATATGTGGATTTCTGTCTATATGCAGATGAGGACAGGTACAAGATAAGGTGAAAGCCTGTGCTTGGGCCATGGAAAAAGAAGGCGGGCTGAGAATTTTAGAGATGGAGTACAAAGAGTACACAGAGAGAGAGAGGAATGGTAGGAGAGGAGGAGACAAGATGGAACCTTTAGGAGAGGAAGAGGAGTTAGAACCACACAGTCCTGGGGGCCATAAGTATTGGGGATTTCATAGATGATTAAGAATAAATGGGGTGCGTTTGCCCCATCTAGGGGTGCAGCTTGTGTTTATCTCAATTGAGTTTTGAGTTCATTGTGAGGGCATTTTGTGGGTTGAAATTTTACTAATATAAATCTGACTGATAAATTAGAAGCCTCTAAAGTTTTGATTTTACCTGGTTATGGGGATTTGTGACAGCTGATCACAGGGGGCAGATGGCTGAGAATGTGAACAGAATCCATAGGAGAACAGCAAGATGGGCAGAGACCACTAGGGCCAGAGAGTAGCTGGCAGTAGTGTGGGATGGTGGCTTTTTTTATATTTCAGGGGACATATATGTGCTCTATAGATCTATTAACTTACTATAATTGCTTCTGATTACAAACATAGTTATTTCATTGGTGAGTTTGATTTCAACAGCACAGTTAAAATACTTAGAATGCAATAGCTCCTCAGAACTATCCCAACATTAGTTCTGCAAAAAGAAATCATCTAAGTGAAATGAGTGTATTTACGCACAAGCGCGGATCTTAGGTACTTAGCAACGGTAAGGGGAGTCTTGTTTCTCTTCTTGCTGATGTTTGGGATATTGAAGTGATCTGTCCTAAAGTTGAACAATCCTTTGTGATTTGTGGATTTTATGATAATGAGACTTTAATACATATAGTTTTAATACATAAGGAGGTAATTCACATATTGATGTTTTGCATATTAATATGTATTCCTCTCAGGTCTTCAAATTACACTAAGAATACAGTTAGACATTCTGCCTTCTAAGTAGTCATTCTGGTCCAAATCTTATCAGAAGTCCTGTGATATCACAACAGGCTCTACATACACTCATTTTATGTTGCATAGCCTAAGAAGCAGCTGTACTAGTCTTTTTAAAATTTAGGAGTATCTAGTCGATTCTCACTTTATGTACAGGGAAAACATAAATACCTTAAAGCAAACTGCAAGGCCCTAGAGGATGTGACTTCAGCTCCCTTTACTCTGCATGCCCACATTTGCTCCATACTTTATACTACAGTAAGTTAAAATAAGTTGATCATTTTCTAGTGCCCATATATAGGCATGAGGTTGCATACTTTTGCCTCTGGTTGCATAATATCCTGAATTTACCAGTCTGATTACTTCTGGAAAAAAAGAAATCGAAGAGTGTAACTTTTTACTAACACTTAAATATAGGCATACTGTTTTCTGGTTACACTGAAATTCCATGGTTTCCCTGAATACTGGGGAGGTTAAATGCTTCAGCTTTGCATTTTATTCTTTCTTGCTCCCCTTAACAAGGGTTAACTATTATGGCATTAGTGAGAGAGACCTCCCCTGACCATTTCATAAAAATGATAAAATTCCTCCTTTCACCAGAAATCCATATGTCAAATCACTTCAGACATATATACTGATTCAATTCAATATGTTCTGTAATATTCATTTGTTTAATTTCAGCAAATTATGTATTTAACAAATTATCTAGAAAGTTTAGAAATTCCTGGGATTATGAAAAAAAGGACAAAAAAACCCCATTCTTTTTATGTAAAAATAAAGTAATTTCTGTTTTCAGATGGTGACTAGGGTAGTCTTTCTTCAGAAAGCCTGGAGATTTGAAATTCTTCCTTGTGAAATAATTTTTGATTTTTTTTCATATGAGCTTCATATTATTAGTTGAAAAAGTAAATAAAATCTTTTGGGTATTTTTACATTAAAATAATTTTCTTTTGTCAGTGACTGCAAGAATTATGGTAAGTGTATATAAGATAGTATCATAATTCTCAATCAAAAAGACTTAATAGAAATAATCAAAACCAATATTATACATAACTAATAATATATATATTTAATTTTAAAGAAGCCAGGCCACTGTGAAATATTTTTATTATTTAGTAAGTAGACCAATATGAAAAGAAAATTATAGAATGGGATAGTCAGCTTGGTGTTAGGCCAAGATAGATATTCAAAAAATCAAAAAGCTTAAGAAATTCAAGATCACATTGTGCAGCTAAAAAGACTGTCAGGTTGACGATCAATGTTCCTCGTGACTTCTGACAAGGAGTTTGCAGCCCTACTAACAGTGGGTCTTTGTAGATATATTCTAGGTTCAGACCAGCTTACCCAGCTGTAGGATGCTTTACATTTTGAATGGCTTTACTCAATCTCTCCTTGTGAAGGATTTCACATCATATGAAATCCATGTCCAGTTTACTTTTGAGAGGCCTTGAATGACACCCCTTTTTGGACTGTCAAAAATTTGCTACCCTGTGACTTGTACAATGTAGTCTGTACTAACTACAACATTGTTAGTCATTTCAGAAAAGGAACCATCTCCTCCTCATATTTATATTTCAGGTCGGTATTAGAAAAAGTGTTTAAGTAGCTTAAAATATATAATTAGGAATACATATTTTATTATAATGGAAACATCTTTCGGTGAGTGGAAGCACTTGATCTTGTATACTTTAAATTCTAGCTTCAGAATCATTCTGCTTTAAATTCTACTGCTAAATAGTTTTCTCTTAAGCCAATGATTTTGTTGTTCTGAAGCAAAAGGCCAGATTCACAGTGTCTTTTAAAGACTGTCTTCCTTTCACGTTTACTATTATAGGTCTGGGTCTCTGTTTACAGTACACACATTCAAAAAATAACTTCAAAAGTGAACTTACTAAAATAAAATACTGGAGAGAGAGCTTGCATTAAAAATTATTATTCTGCTAAAATGAATTTCACAATGACATAGTATCCATTATTATAATGGACAATTCAATGAATGCGTTGATTCTCAGACTTTGCTAGCGTCCTGTGCTCTAAACTTTTCTCAAACGCTTTCAGTGTTTTGAGTCAAGACTGAACATAGATTGCTTCCTAGTAAGAAAAGAGCTACTGTTGTGCCCATTAAGCGTACACGAACCTTGGTGGTCCCAAAAGACCACCAAGGAGTGGAATCTGATGCGATTGCACTAAGGTCTATTTATTCAAGCTAGCTTAGGCCACCATCTGATGCAACAGGATAGGAGGGGGCAGCCTGGATCTCTCAGTAGGACAGTTTTATAGGAAATGGCAAGCAAGCAAGGGGGTTTCTAGCCTCGCACACATCTGGTTGGGGACCTATTATGGAATTTTGTTGTCCTTTAAAATAATTGGCTGGTGCTAGAAGCCAAACCATAAAATTAACTTCAGCTTTCCTCTGGATTGGTGGTTGTTTAGAAGCAACGTGCAAAGGGTGGGCTTCTTAGAGAGTATCCTGGAAACCAGTGCTGTGGAGAGCCGTTTTCAGCTGCGCCCTAGAGCGAGTGGTCTCATAAACAAGCCCTCATTTGGCTAAGCTTGCTGCCATTGGTTGCTTCTGCATCTGGTGATCTACCCGCTTTTGCCATGTAGTCCATTGGGATTGGCTAAGCTTGGGAGTACTTAACAGGACTTAGATGGCAGGAAGGTGGGGCTTAAGTAACGGCTCCCCAGAGGCAGGAAGGCGGAGCTTAGGTAACAACAGCTCCAGAGAGGCAGGAGGGCAGAAGCCAGAAGGCAGGAGAAGCAGGCAGGAGGAGCAGGAGGGAGAAGCAGGAGGGAAACATTGTTAAAAGGTTCCTGAATAAACTGCAAAAAGAAAGAGCTCGGGTCAAGTGTTTCTTGCTGGTCGAGGTACAGGTTTGTTGAGGGGTAACCTGGAAACCAGTGCTAGGTACTGGCTCATTAACTTGAGTTTAACCTTAGGTCAGTTTCTCTAAGATGGATTCTGAACCCAAGATCAGGTTTCTCACTATCCCCCAAGAAGATCCAAACAATGAAAAAGAGTTCACAATAACGGAAATATTTTAACATTCAAGAGTTTGTGATTACCAAGGTTTTCTGTATCATATTTCATACTGAAAAGTTCAAAGGATTTGCCATTATCCATTAACATACAATCAAAGTCTTATTTATTTATTTACTTATTTACTTATTCTCAAAAATGACTACACTTTCAGTAATGCAATTGAGAACATCCATTTTGTCCAAATAAATAGCATTCCTTTTTGGTTGTATTTTAGAATTATCTGGGGTTTTACAAAGCACATTCCAAAATCTAACCTACGAAGATTGATATTAAATCAATATGAACCATACCTAGTGTTGATTTTATGGAAGGCCCTGGTAACTCTAACCAGCAGTGGATAGACTTCTTGGACAGAGTTTGAGGGGAGACATCCTGAAACTGCATTACATAGCTGGGTTAGTCACAGAACTTAGCTAGAAATGGATGCGTTGGACACTGTTGCGGACATGCATGTTAGTGCCACTATACGCTCTCCATGATGAACTCCATTATGAAACCTAAACAGAAATATTACTTATAAAGCTCAGACTTGGTTCCTGTGTGTTCACATTCTAGGTGACTAACTTTTAAGATTAAAGATGCAGGTCAGAATTGTATTAAAATGTTTGTTTTTTTTAACTTTTATTGCATTATGATGAGAAAAGTTACATGATTTCAATTTATCTGAATTTGTTAACATTTAAAAACATATTTCAAGTAAATAGAATTAAATCACATTCTTGTTTCCCTTTTGTATCCCAACTCCTCCCAGATACCCCCTCTTCAATACCTACAATATCTTTTTTGTCATATTCCTTAAAATTTATAAAATATAACAATAAAAATGAGTATTATAAAAGTTGTTTGATATAAAACAACAATCAATTTAACAGTGTTATATAGATTCTTGTCTACAGCAATACTGAAAATACATACGTTTTTCTCAATAAAAATTTTAAATAACTCCAAACATACTAACTGTATATTTCAAAATAATATATCACTACTAGTATTTTCTTAAATGAACATAAATATATAAAGTGAGTTTAAAGATTTTGTGTGGCTAGCTAGATTATGCTTGGCTCAAAAGACTGTTCAGTACTCCACACTATACTGAAGAACAGTAATCAAATTGTTTTTCAACATGTTTTCTTTTTTTTTATTAGATCTTTTCTTATTTACAATATCTCCTCTCCCAGGTTCCCCTCCAAAAAAAGACAAACAAGAACAACAACAACAACAACAAAAAAACTAAAACAATCCCCTATTCCCTCTCCCTTCCCCCACTCACCATCCCACCCCCTCCTGTTTACTGGCCCTGGCATTCCCCTACACTGGAGCATAGAACCTTTACAGAGCCAAGGTCTTCTCCTCCCATTGATGACCTATTAGGCCATCCTCTGCTATACACATGCTGCTGGAGCCATGAGTCCCCCCAATGTGTACTCTTTGGTTGAAGTTTTAGTCCCTGGGAGCTCTGAGGGTACTAGTTAGTTCATATTGTTGTTCCTCCTAAGGGGCTGCAAACCCTTCAGCTCCTTGGGTCCTTTCTCTAGTGCCTTCATTGAGGACCCTGTACTCAGTTCAATGAATGGCTGTGAGCCTCTACTTCTGTATTAGTAGTGTACTGTCAGAGCCTCTCAGGAGACAGCTATCTCAGGCTCCTGTCATCCAGCAGTAGTTGGCATCCACAATAGTGTCTAGATTTGATGATTGAATATGGGAAGGGTTCTCAGGTGGAACAGTCTCTGAATTGTCCTTCCTTTAGTCTCTGCTCCATAGTTAGTCTCTACAACTCCTTCCATGGGTATTTTGTTCCCCCTTTTAAGAAGGAATGAAGTATCCTCACTGAGGTCTTCCTTCTTCTTGAGTTTCTTATGGTTTGTACTTTGTGTATTCTGATCTTCTAGGGTAATATCCACTTATCAGAGAATGCATACCATGTGTGTTCTTTTGTGATCGGGTTACCTCACTCAGGATGATATTCTCCAGATCCATTCATTTCCCCAAGAATTTCATAACTTCATTGTTTTTAATACCTGAGTAGTATTCCACTGTGTAGATGTACCACATTTTCTGTATCCACTCCTCTGTTGAGGGGCATCTGGGTTGTTTCCAGTTTCTGGCTATTATAAATAAGGCTGCTATGAACATAGTGGAACATGTGTCCTTATTACATGTTGGGGTATCTTCTGGGTATATGCCCAGGAGTATAGCTGGAACCTCTGGTAGTACTATGTCTAATTTTCTGAGGGACCACCAAACTGATTTCCAGAGTGATTGTACCAGCTTGCAATTCCACCAGCAATGAAGGAGTGTTCCTCTTTCTCCACAACCTCTCCAGCATCTGCTGTCACCTGAGTTTTTTATCCTAGCCATTCTGACTGGTGTGAGGTAGAATCTCAGGGTTGTTTTGATTTGCATTTTCCTGATAACTAAGGATGTTGAACATTTCTTTAGGTGCTTCTCAGCCATTCAGTATTCATCAGTTGAGAATTCTTTGCTTAGCTCTGTACCCCATTTTTAATAGGGTTATTTGGTTCTCTGGAGTCTAACTTCTTGAGTTCTTTGTGTATATTGGATATTAGCCCTCTATCAGATATATGATTGGTAAAGATCTTTTCCCAAATTGTTGGTTGCTGTTTTGTCCTATTGACAGTGTTTTCATGCTTTAGTTGGTGGACAACCGCAACTATTTTTTTTAAATTTTGCATACATTTATTCTCTCTCTCTCTCTCTCTCTCTCTCTCTCTCTCTCTCTCTCTCTCTCTCTGTGTGTGTGTGTGTGTGTGTGTGTGTGTTCATAGATATGAATGTGTTTATGTGTGTATGTGAAGGTCACCATGTGTGTCCTGGGATGCAACTCAGACTATCAGGCTTGTCTGCCTTATCTGATGATCCATCTCACAGCTATTTTCTATGAGAGATGGTATACACCTCACAATCTTGATCATTTTCAAACAAGCAGAGATGTCACAAGCCACAGGGTGCTCAGATATTTTCAAGTTCTTTTAATGTGTTTCCCCCTTTGGTAACACTTTAATAATTATAAATGGAGTATCAAACATTGTTGTCTGATTTTATAATTTAGCTTTCATCCTAAAAAATGAAGAATCATGTTACATTACTTATGAAAACAAACGCAAAGTTCCAGGATAACGTACAATGAGAGCATGAAACTGAAGAGGCAAAGTGCTGAAGGAATGCATTACAAATATCTAATTTCAAGCCATCTTTCCTTTTGTAAGAAAGAAACTTAAAACACACAAGGATAAACCATTATTAATATCTGTGGTGTATGGTGCCACATCTCAAACACTACATTCTTGTGATAAGTCAATGTTTCTGAATGTAGTGAGTCTTTAGTAAGAAAGTCCATCAAAACAGACATATGACAAGGGAAAGAGAATTGGGGTGGGGGATCCTCAAATTGGAACCTCACAGAAGAGATGAGATATTAATTTTACGAAACAGCATTTTAAAATATCGTCTTGGTTTAGAACACATGCAGTGTTGTGAGTAGAGGCAATGAGTAAGACTAGGTGTGAGAACTGAAAACACTGTCGGAGAAGAGACAATAAAGATCAGTTTCAAATTCACCCAGTTTGTGATCAATAAGGAGAAGCTGCTGAACAAGTCGTACACCTGACTGAAATTTCCTAAAACAAAATAAAGAAACACAGTCAGACAGTGGTGGTGCATGCCTTTAAGCCCAGCATTTGTGAGGCAGAGGCAGAGGCAGGCAGATTTATGAGTTCGAGGCCAGCTTGGACTACAAATTGAGTTCCAGGACAGCCAGGGCTACACAGAGAAACCCGGTCTCAAAAAACAAAAAAGAAAAAAAAAAAAAAGAAACACATTTACTTTATTTATAAATAATAGATAATAAAATTTCTTTCTCTGGGTTGGATAGTAAATGGTATCTTAGTCTATTTTGCTACTCTAACTTAATACTAAAGACATAAAGAATTTGCTTTATTTCTCAGACTTCTGGGAGCTCAGACATCCAATAGATTGTGCTGGGTCTTCTTGCTGTATGATCCCCAGGTTAAAGGGCACGACTTGTGACAGATAGTAGGCTGAAGTTGCTTTTGTCACAACTCCATTGTCCTAAAATCTTATAATAAGGACAGGAATCTATTTACAGGAATAGAGCAATCTATTTACAGGAATAGAGCCTTCATACTTAATTGGTTCTTCCTCATTCCTACCTCCCAGCACTGTCTGCATGCTGGCTGCCAATCCATGAATTTGAGTATAAACAATGTCATCTTAAGAGAAGAAACTCTTAATGTTCTAAATCATGCCTCATCCCCAAGTGAGAGATAGATAGCATCATTCTTTCTTTTCAACCGTATGGAAAGAGAATTCAGTGGAAGACTATTCCAAAATATAAGGAAGATAAAGGATAGGAAATATGACATGGCTACCACCTGCTACATGAAATCTCTACTGTGGACAGTTCCATTATGCTTTCAATTAAAAAAGAGAAGGAAAGAAGGAAAGAAGGAAAGAAAGAAAGAAAGAAAGAAAGAAAGAAAGAAAGAAAGAAAGGAGAGAGAGAAGAGAAAAGAAAAAGGGAGAAAGAGAAAAGAAAAGAAAAAGGGAGAAAGAGAAAGAGAAAAGAAAGGGAAAAAGAGAGAAAGAAAGAAAGAAAGAAAGAAAGAAAGAAAGAAAGAAAGAAAGGAAGGAAGGAAGGAAGAAAGGAAGAATGGAAGAAAGAAAGAAAAATCTACTTGTAGATGTACTATGAATTCACTGCACCTGCCCAACAAACACTTGGAGTTTATTGTTTTCCTCGCACTGACAGAAAAACAAAGCCTTGGTTCCACACTGACAGCAATCTCCTTTTGCCTGACTGTAAGAGTGGAATGTACTAGGGTTAGGGATGTGGCCCAGGAGGAAAGCAACTGCCTAACATGCAAGAGACCCTTTCAGCAACACACACACATACACACACACATACACATACACTTGCAGTAACAAGGTGTTACAGGAACACAGAAGGACTAGACAAATGCGGCCCCAGCAAGAACGTGGAGAATCTTAATGACTAAATATTAACAAGCTTAGATGAAATTAGCTATCGTCTCCAGTGCAGACAGTTCCCTCCATCATCTTTGACAAACACCCGGAATCTAGAGACATAAGTTTGTAGATGGTTGTGAGCAGGCTGACAAGTTTTTCTTTTTAGAAGAAAAGCTGATTTTCTAAGTAAAAGTTCCTAGCAACTTATATTTAAGACTGTCCATAGTTAAGATCCAGGCTTTCTACAACTTTGGAAGCTTTCTCACAAGATATTCTGCTAATATCTTGTAATCTATTAAAGTTAATATGTTGCATTTAGTGTTTTTCATCTTTAGGGATAAAATGATCTTATAAAGCAATTATTAAAGATAACATATAAGTTGAAAAGTAATTCTGACATGATTTCGAAGGTGAACTAGCCTGTATGTAGCTTTTGCTGAGTTGTCTTTGTGAATGCCCAAGCTTATCATCCAGCTTCCCTCCGTGCCTAACTGCAGCGACAGGAACAGCTGGTTTCACATCTCAGTTGGAAATGAACATCCAGGAGCTTGCTGCATACAATGATTTATTTCAATTATGATTTCCATGTGATCAAGTTCATGAGAGTTACTGAAAGCAATAGATAGAGTGAGAATAGGAAGAACAATTTTCTAAGGCTTTGGAGACTTGTAAAGAATAAGGGAAAGCCGGGCAGGAGTGGTGCATGCTTTTAATCCCAGCACTTGGGAAGCAGAGGCAGGCAGATTTCTGAGTTCAAGGCTAGCCTGGTCTACAGAGTGAGTTCCAGGACAGTCCGGGCTACGCAGAGAAACAAACAAACAAAAAAGAGTATGCCATGGAATTCAATGGTTCTTCTGCAGACCCTGTCCCTGAAACATAATGAGCCACAGACACAGAAGGGCCAATTAATAAGTAATTCCCCTTTCTTCTTATTAAGAGTTGTCAGAAAGTCTGAAATTAACCAAATTTCACCACTATTCTATAAATACCAGGAAATTGTCTTCAGTAATCTGAGGCAGGCCTTAGATTCCTGGATCATCTTGTGATAGAAAATACATCAATTCTCAGACAAGTAGAAAAATTAACCCCTGTTTGATCATTTGTTTCTGCTCTTAGTTATTTTAATAATGCTTTTCAACTTCTGAATACCTTACAAGCCGAAATACAATACAAAACATCTCAGACTACTCTGATGTTGAATTTAAATATTGATTTAATATATGAAACTCTTGACATTTCCGAATGTCCCAATTCATGAATATCACAATTACATCTCATTATCCTAATAGAATGCAGTAAAGTTTAAATCTAAGTGATATCTTCAGATTGCTAATTATTTCATAAATGTTAAACCAAAATAAAACAGTCATTTTTAACAAACACTGTACCCTCATTTTTATTTATTCCTATTCAAGATTAGTAGTTAAAATTTTACATGTTCAAAGCCATTTCTCATCAAACAACAAACAATTACTTTCAGTCCTAAGACTTCCAGCAATAATGTTTAGCTCTTGTCAGAGCAGTTCATGCATGAAGAGTGGCCATTGGTGAATTACACTCTGAGGGAGATGCCTGAGATCACACAAGCCATAAACCCACTTGTTGATGAAGCCTGCTCCCCACCCTCTACCCTTGAAGCCATTTCCACATGAAGTAGTCAACAAAACTGCAAACAATTCCGCACATTCACGTTTGTGGTTGCTTTAGAAACTGAAGATGCCATGTCTGCATATGTCACAGATCTGAAGTGCTTGAGAACAAATCAAAGCACATTATCCGCCAGCATGTGTTAGAATAACCCTCTCACGGTATGAATGTCGTGTTCTGCTCAGAGCCCTACTCCTCTCTTTTGTCAGATAAATGCTGACTGGAGTTTTGATCTTTGTGGCAGCAGCAGGCTGAAGTGGGTTTAGCAGGGCCATGACAGAGAAGCAGATTAAAGACAACTTGAAGGCACAAGCTGGATGAACATTTCCTAGCACTCCTGTCAAATCTCCCTCCGGTTGCTGTGACGCCCAGAGCCCCAGGTAGCTGACTCCTCTCCCCCGTCATGGCTATGGCCCCATCTGGATAATTTATCATGAAAGATTGGCTGTGGCAGCAGATCTGAAACTCTAGGTTTATCATCTTAAACTAGAAAGAGATTTGAAGAGAACATGCAAAATAATTCTTTTTTATGTATTTTAAGTATGGACATTCAAAAACTGTATGCTAGGAGGAGCTAGCCTTGTATTCACATTAGATAATATACATTTTCATTTAAATTACTGGTAACACATATGCCAATAAACAAAGGGTCTTTAGGCCTATTCAATAAATTTTAAGATCATGTATCAAGTTTCAAGACTGAGAAGTCTGGGAGCCACTGCCCCTAGAAGCATCTTCAAACACACACACACACACACACACACACACACACACACACACACACACACGTCAGAAGTCCCCACAAAAGGACCATGAACCCCTCACTGACTGTCAATTGGCAGATTTTAGGTATGCCCAGGCACTGCATTTTCCTGCAATCACATGAATTTCCTATTCGTTCTCACCAGATAAAAATTACAGACTTTTGTAGACATCACAAAACCATAAACCAACCAAAGTGCAGCCTGCTTTTTGTCACCGGGTAAGTGTGGCAAGTTTACTCAAAACCACCACCATCCCTCTATCTATTAAGTATTCTTACAAGTGGCCACAAAAATGCTCATAAAACACTTTCAGATCTGGAAGTGACTATTTGAGACAGGCCCCAAGGGGTTAGAGGACGAACTTTTGGAGCACCATCGTATTTAAAGTACAGGCCGAGCAGTCAGAGAGGGTCATTCTGTGCTTATAAGTATGCAGAGCCCCTTCTCTGATTTCACAACTTCGTTCTCTTTTTCTCTTTGCTCTTTCTCGAAGTCAATTAAAATGCAAGCAGGAGGTTTGATAAGAGGAAGCAAGACAAGTGAGGCATGGGATAGCACTAAAATATGACTGCCTAATGTATGCAGACTAATAGGAATAATTGGATTTTTAAAGTCTAAGCATTGCATGCTTTACCCTTTATCTCCCATTAAATCGATTGGTGCCTTGCTCTTTTTATATCTAAAATGTTAACCTTTATGAATTTTTAATAACTAAAACTTTGTAACACTTCTATTAAAATGTGAGGTGGTGTTAAGTCTGCCATTTGGCTCTTATAAATCAATGTTCCTTATCTGAAATAATAGATTTTACTGTGTGATGGAGGTTTGTATTTGTTAATCTATAAAATAATGATTGTAGAAATGACCCTATAACTTAGCATTGACTCAATCACATTTTTATATGGCCCTTGTCCACATAGGGTGGCAATCTAGGATCTTCATTATTTTCTCATTTCTCTCAACACTGTACCTTCTACCAATGTGTCAGACTTGATACTGACTGTCAGCTTGACAAGATCTAGAATCACCTTGGAGGAGAATATCAGTGCATATCAGCAAGGGTGGCAACATTCCACGGCCACTGGTCACAAACTACATAAAAATGAGAAAGCAAACTGCCTCTCAGCATCCCTCCCCTGCCTCCTGATTACAGATGCAGCATAACCTATTGCCTCAAGCCCCATGCCATGAAGGCTTCCCCACCATAATGGGCTGCACTCTGGAGCTGTGACCCAACAAAAAGGGTTGTTAAGCCATTCTTTTGTGTGTTTGGTTGGTTGTTGGTTTAACTTGGTTTTGGGTGTTTTTGTTTGGTTTGGGGTTTTGGTGTTGTTGTTATGGTGGTGGTGCTTTGTTGTGTTTTTGCTCATATTTATCCTAGCCACAAGATAAGTGACTGAAATATCGTGAAACAACAGATTCAAACTCCTCATAATGTTTTTTAAATATTATCAACTGTTTACTGTTGAAAACACTTCAAGTTTTAAATATGCCTGCTTACACGTTAACGTGAGTTTGTAAACAATCGGTTGAGAATTCTATTAGTGTGTTTTAAAAATGTGAGAAAATGCTGGTCTTTACTCCAAACGTATTTTTATTTCAATAGTTTTCTGTACCCCAGAAAGTCTGTTCAAGAATCAGAGGACTCTTTTGAGGATTTTCAATGATGGAAACCAAGTAGCACAAAATTACATTTTATTCACTCTAGGATACTGTTGTTTGCCTATTTTGCATATGTCAAAATGTTCACACATTAAACCATTGCTTGTGATCGTTAATCCAACTGAGACTCATTCCTACAGTGGTTCTCCTTTATAGTAGTCCTGTGAACAAGAGCCTTGCTCCTGGTGACCACACCACTGCTTGAGCCTATGTTCTGGAGTTTTCTCCCCTCTGCTTTCCAACTTCTTTCTGTCTACAGTGAAGTTAAAACCTGAACAGGTTCATCCTGTCAACATCAAGATCAAGAGCCTTCAATGCTCTACTATTTTGGTCTTCGGTGTCAACTTCAATTACTTCTGCCTTCCCTCAAACTAAGATTAACTTGAGGTTCAAACGTTCCTTCATTATTCTTCCAATTTAAATGGAAACTAAGCTAATTTTATTGCCTGAAGACATGCATTACAATTCTTATCTCTAGGACTTCATACACCAATGTCTACATCTGGAATAGCCTAGCCTGAATTTTTTTCTTTCAGTTTCAAAAATTACTCATGTCCTTAATTTTAATTACAGAAAGACATGAAAAGATCTTGGGAACTAAGTCATAAAATGGTGTAAATGGAGAAGGCCTGGCCTAGATGATAACACATGCAAAAGTGAAGATACCCGTAAGAGACTGAACAGCCTGGCAGCTGGCACAGAAGTAGGATGTGACAGATTCCAAAACAGAATCCAAAGCTGGGGTGTGCATAGTAGTCCATAAGGGCCCCAACAGCACTGTGAAGAGTGATGGAGGAAGAGACTGTCTTATCTTGAGGACAACCTTTCCTTATAGTGAGAATTCTAGGATTTTGACTTCTTAAAACAAAGCAAAACAAAACACCACAGAACTGTTACAAGAATGTGTTTGTTTGTTTTACAGAAACACAATCTGGAGTATTTCTCTATTTATGCACATAGTTAATTTCTTCAGTAATTTCACTGGAGTAAAATGGATCCAGCCACAGATTATAGGCCCAGTTAACACTACAATTCATGAGTGCTGTGTTCTGGATTGAGCCTTAAGTCAAAACTAGAAGGAAAGAAAGAATTTGAATCAACAGTATTCTCACCACTGTTAGACCAGTGATCAGTCACAATTTTACTTTTGAGGGTTCACATCCGAGTAAAACTAGTGATAACCTCACCCCAAGCAGTATGCATAGTACTTTCCAGTGAGAGAATTTGGTTGATCCCATTATTTGATCTGGGAAGACCCAGTCTACATCTGGATCATTTGAGACATGAAGAACCACTCAATTCTGGGCCACACACTCTGGTGGCAGCCAATGTGATGGAACATGAACAAAGGAAGTTTTTGCTTTTAGCCTGTTTTCCCTCACTCTTGATGACAAGCTCATTTATCCTGCCACTGAGATATTCCTTTGCTACTATTAGAACCTACTTTTTTAGGATTCCAATGTTGATGAATAAAGAGGAGCTGAAACACCCAATCTCAAGGATTGAATAATTACAGGAATATTTGCCTTTCTATTAGGAGGTGGAGCTCTGTGTGTGTGTGTGTGTGTGTGTGTGTGTGTGTGTG
>NW_022196896.1:96549990-96568454 GCF_008632895.1 Mastomys coucha | reverse complement strand
AGAGAGAGAGAGAGAGAGAGAGAGAGAGAGAGAGAGAGAGAGAGAAAGAGAGAGATTCATTCTATCATTCTGTTCCTCTAGAATTTTGATTAATACACATGCCAAAAGAGACTTCTTTTAAGGCTTGCAAAATTATATACTAGGGAAACTGATATAATTGTAAGATCTGTGTGCTTCTTAATGGATAAACAAACAAAGGTAGAAAGAACCAAGAGTAGAGAAACAGGGAAAGGTAATATAATAATATTAATTAGAGACTGTCTTATCTTGAGGACAACCTTTCTCTGTAGTGAGAATTCTAGAATGTTGTTTTTTTAAAAAACAAAACAAAACCTCCCACCCCACATAACTATTATATGAATGTGTTTTTTATTTTGATCCCAGGTAGAGGATATGGGGCTGCTTCTGATGGTCCACAGCAGCTGACTATGATTTGCTTCATGCTCTAGCAGTGCTGTGGTTTGGCCAGCTACAGATAGTTTCTGTGAATGTATGATGTTTGGAATTCTGAAAACTTTTCAGAGGATATATAAATGCTAGGGCCCTGAGGTAGGAGTGGTTGTTGGTCATTCAAGGAGTTGGTAGCAATTTGTTAGTAGTTGTGCTTAAAGAAGAAACAAGAAAAAATGGATTATCTCTCTCTGTGTCCTCTCTATCCTTCTTTCTCCCTCATCTAGTGATAGGGTATTAAACCAGGGGGAATAAAGGGTGGGAAAAGTAAGAACTCACAAAGTTACAAAGACCAGATACATTTCCTCTTTGTAAGTGCCCTTCTATCAACACAGGCACACACATTTCAGGGGATGTCTCTCAAAACTTGAAAACATTTTTAACTATGAGTTGATGTTGTTGCAGATATCTACCTGGTAGGGGCCAGAAACTTTGTTAAGCCTATGCAATGCATATGATCCATGCACTGAAAATTCAAGATATCAGTTCTATTGCCAGAGTTGAGAAACATGTCAGGAAGTGTAGTAGTTAGATGAGAAACAGCCCTAAGGGGCTCAGGCTCATAGATCTGAATTAGTTGTTGCCAGCAAGTGGCACTATTTGAAAGCATTGGGATATGTTACCTTAGTGGAGAAAGTGTGTCACTGGAGATGGATTTTTAAATTTCAAGATTCCAAGCCAGGCCCACTAGCTTTCTCTTCCTGCTGCATGCTGATCCAGATGTAGAACACTCAACTACTTCTTCAGCAACATCTGTCTGTCTGTGTATTACCATATTCTCCACCAAGATGAGAGTGGACTAAACCTTTGAAGCTGTAAACAAGCCCCAATTAAATGTGTTTTGTTTTGTTTTTAAATAAGAATTGATAGGGTCATGATGTCTCTTCACAGCAATAGAACACTACCTAGGACAGGAGGCACATGCTTCTTCCCCATGTTTGAGGAAGAAGATTGTTGGCTGGTGCCCACCTTTGACCTTGGCACAGTTTCTTGACTACTCACCTTGACGATACCGTATACTGTTACAAGGAAGATAGAGGTTTGTTCCATTTATGGAGTTTGTGAAGTCATAATCTTGGCTTGGAAATCAGGAATGTGTGACAGCTTCATGTGAATGTCTGAATAACACAAATCGATGGTGGGAAATAAAACCACATATTGATTCACAATGTGGTACATGTACTACTCGACTGATGTATAAAAGATAGACACTGGGTAAGATCTATTTTTTAAGATAGAAATGTATTTCACAGCTCTGAAACAGTGTAAATTTAGAAGGTCAAAGGAAAGGTCATAAAGGTTGTGACATAGCCACAGCTATGTTGTTCAGACAGCAAATGAAGGGAATATGTAGTCATACAAAGAACTGAGAGGGCAAAGAGAGAAAGTCTTTCATTATACAGACTATAATGGTGGCTCATGGTGCAACCAAAGGTTAAACTGAGCGAGGAGGGGTTGAAAGTACCTGTTACCTTTAGCTCTTCTGTCTCAGTGATCTGGAGACAGATAGGCACGATTGCATGGTTTTTCCCATTGAAACTCCTCATGTTCTGAAACTTAACCCTCAATTGGGTATTATTCATGGAATTTTCTAATTCAAGTAACAGGAAATAAAGACAAACTAAAGAGAACAGAGATGTCAGGTGGATCTTCCATTTTACAACAACCAAAGAATGAGCAGGCAGAATACATATCAAATATTGCTAACTGATGGGAACCCAAAGGCAAGGGTCAAACACAGTAGTTGAAGGTTTTGTAGGAGGGAGAATTTATTCTCATCAAGTGGTCATAGAGGCCATTCTACAGAGGTAGCACTTAAGACATGGACTAAGTAAAGGAAAGAATAACTTCTAGGTCCAGGTGATGAACAGTCCTGGCAAAGGACAGGTTACATGTGAAGGCAAGAAAACTTGTCACATGCATGGGACAATGAGCAGATACAAATCAGAGAGAAGGAAATGGTGGATGGTTTGGAGAGAAGATCAAGTTATAAGCCATGTAAGGGCATAGAAAGTCACAGACAACACAAATCTGAGTTAAGGAATTACATACACGATACAGTTTATATATATATTTGGTTTTAAGGTGTTTATTGTAGAAAGACAGAAAGAGGGAGAGAGTAGGGAAGGAGAGGCCACCCTTGGCCACGTGGAGGTAGGGGAGGGAGGGTGAGAGTAAGAGGTAAGAGAGGGAGCGAGAGGTAGTTTATGTTTTTAATGTATGTCTCCTTTGACAGGGCTTTCAGCTAAACCTGAGTGGAAAAGGTCAGTTAGGGACCAATGGTGCAACAGGCCCAAACCAGAGTACTAAATTGAGGCCCTGAAGTGGGTGTCTGTAGAATATATCACAAAGGAAAAACAGATGTGTTGAATAAAGGACATGAAGGGTGAGTTCCATTTAACTTTAATGTAGAGACAAAGGGAATAATTCAGCTATTGTCAAGATGGGGCAGGCTTGTTTTATAGTTTTATGCACATGCTCAGGAAGATTCCTGGTCATGGGTGACTTGTCAAAGCCTAGGTGTTCCTTGGCTCACAGAATGTGGGTGGCTTTGATAGGCAACTATGGCAATAGGTGCAGGCTTTCTCTACAATAAGAGAACTGAAGTATGTAATTTACAGAAGGGAGAGAGGATGCCATAGAGGTAAATGACTGCTTCTACCAAATAGTGATATAAGCAAATTTTTAAAGAAACCAGAGCATCCGACACAGCAGGCCACTAAATAGGTGCAAACATGATCAGTCCTGTGTCCTTCCTTTATTTTTCATTTATCCTCTTCCATCTGATCTCCAGAATCATATCCTGTGGAAGTTCTATATTCCTCCCCAATGTCAGTTGCACTCCCACGTAGGCAGATGAATCAATTGACAACAAAGCTTAAAAAGTAAAAAAGCAAAATGTACTAACAAATACATATAATTGGCTAAACAAATTTAGGATGAGCCTCATTTACTTATTTGTCTATTTTAATTCTGGGGATTGAACCTCAGGTCTTTTTCATGTTAGACAAGCTCTACCACTGATAGATCCTCAGCCTATTATCCCTTTCTTCAAAGGCACCCTAGTCATTCCAGTATGTAGCCTAATGTACTGGATAGTAAGTTCCATATAATTTATTTATGTCTACTTGATAAAAATAATTATTTCTATGACTTACAGTATTTCTTGTTGAAACTAAGAATATTATTCAAAGTAGTAAAAGGAATATACACTGTTTATAACACCATCACCCATGAAGTCATTGTCAGCTTCAAAACTGATAGGACACAGTGCATACTGCCCTACTTTATCACCAGATATATTTTATCTGTCTTCTGTTGTCAGGTATTCTCCATCAGCATGGTTTTAAACAGTCAAACAGTTGTTTTATATGTTATATTTATATATGCTCACACTACATATTTACCAATTCTAAATTATGCAGCTTTCATATATCTCATTATTATAAATAATAACCATATAACCTTGAATAACCCCTTGTTATTTTTCAAAGCAAACAATTCCTGGGAGTATAATTTATATGTGAAAGGTACTAATGTTTCAAAATAGATTTGAATGTATGTAAGGAATAGTATCTTCGAACATTCCCCACTCCATAGTAGATGAACACTACTTTCTCTGTTTTCTGTTATTATTTAATAACCAATTTTTATTTATTGAGTCTTACTATCCAATATCATTGTTGAGGTTTTCCATTTATATATGGAAAACTTACCAGTGCTCCACATTTTGATCCCTTTGTCTAATTTTTCTGTTGCACTTTTCAGATTGTCCTACAAGAACTTTTATAGTTTTAAATCATTCACTTTAAAGTTGTAATTTCTATTATTGAGAATACATATATTAAATATGATCATATTTTTAATCCCATTTCCCACCTCCAAGTTCAGGACATGTATCCCTTAACATGTTTCCCTCTCAATCCATAGTTACTGGACAGTTAGTGCTGCCCATATATTCATGGATATGAAGCCATCCAATGGATTCCTATCAGTCAGAAACACCCTAAAAATATAAAGTTATACCCCTCTTAGCAGCTTTCATTTGCCAGTAGGAAAGAAGCACTGGATGGGGCCTGGAGAGCTGCTTTGTCATATGCTTGAATTTTGGCTGGCTCAGTCTTATTCAGGTCTTAAGCAGGAAACGACACTTGCTATAAGTTCATAACTGTGAGAGGCATATCTTATCTGGCAGGCAGCATTTAACTGTACTTCTCCCTCTGCTCCAGCTCCTACATTTTATTTCTGCCTCCTCTTTGGTGATGTTCTCTGAGACTTGGTGGGAGTGATGAGTTGGAGAGATAAGAAAGTGTCTAATTCAGGGCTGAATATTCAGTTTCTTATAAGATTATGTACATTATTCAGGATGATATTTTCTAGCTCCATCAATTGGCCTGAGAATTTCATGAAGTCATTGTTTTCAATAGTTGAGTAGTACTCCATTGTGTAAATGTACCACATTTTCTTTATCTAATCTTCTGTTGAAGGACATCTGGGTTTTTCCAGCTTCTGGCTTTTATAAATAAGGCTGCTATGAACATAGTGGAGCATGTGTCCTTGTTATAGGTTGGAGCATCTTTTGGGTATAAGCTCAGGAGTGGTATAGCTGGGTCCTCTGGTAGTACTATGTCTAACTTTCGGAGGAACTGCCAGACTGATTTCCAGAGTGGTTGTACCAGCTTGCAATCCCACCAGCAATGAAGGAGTGTTTCTCTTTCTCTACATCCTCACCAGCATCTACTGTTACCTGAGTTTTTGATCTTAGTCATTCTGACTGGTGTGAGGTGGAATCTCAGGGTTGTTTTAAATTGCATTTCCCTCATGACTAAAGATGTTAAACATTTCTTTAGGGGCTTCTTGGCCATTCGATATTCCTCAGTTGAGAATTCTTTCTTTAGCTCTGTACCCCATTTTTAATAGGGGTATTTGGTTCTTTGGAGTCTTACTTCTTGACTTCTTTGTATAGCCCTTCACCAGATGTAGAATTGGTAAAGATCTTTTCCCAATCTATTGGCTGCCATTTTGTCCTATTGACAGAATACTTTGCCGTAAAGAGGCTTTTCAATTTTATGAGGTTCCATTTGTAGATTGTTGATCTTAGAGCATAAACCATTGGTGTTCCATTCAAGAGATTTTCCCCTGACCCATGTGTTCAAGGTTCTTCCCCACTTTTTCTTCTAGAAAATATCATCCTGAGTGAGGTAACTCAGTCACAAAAGAACACCCATGGTATGTACTCACTGATAAGTGGATATTAGGCAGAACGATTGGAATACTCATGATACAATTCACAGACCATATGAAGCTCAAGAAGAAGAAATACCAAAGTATGGATGCTTCATCCCTTAGAAGGGGCAACAAAATACTCACAGGGGGTAGAGTGTAGGAGAGACCTGGGAGAAAGAGAGGAAGGGGAGAGGAAAAGGGGTCAGGATCAGGTATGGGAGGAGGTATGAGGATGATAAACAGAGGGTCAGGAAATTGATCAGAGGTGTGTAGCAATGGGGGATAGGGAACTGTGGGTAGCCACCAGAAAGTCCCAGATGCCAAGAAAGCAAGAGGCTCCCAAGACCCAAAGGGGATGAGATTAGCTGAAATCCCCAACAAAGGGAAGGGAGAACCTGTAGAGAGCATATCCAGAGGTTAGGCAAGGCCACTGGTTGGAGGATGTGGCCACCCACTCATCTCCAAATTTCCAACCCAGAATTAATTGTTCCAGTCTAAAGGAAATATGGGGACAAAGTGTGGAACAGAGACTGAAAGGAAGGTCATCCAGAGACTGCCCCACCTGGGGATCCACCCCATATACAGACACCAAACCCAGATACTACTGTGATGCCAAGAAGTGCTTGCTGATAGGAGCCTGATATAGCTGTCTTCAGAGAGCCTTGGCCAGAGGATGACAAATACAAATTCAGATGCAAACAGCCAACCACTGGACTGAGCACAGGATCCACAATGGAGAAGTCAGGGAAAGGACTGAAGGAGCTGGAGGGGTTTGCATAGCTCCAGATGCATATGTAGCAGAACATGGCCTTATATGGCATCAGTGAAAGAAGAGGTCCTTGGTCCTGTGAAGGCCACAGTGTAGGGGAATGCCAGGGCCAGGAAGCAGGAGAGGATGGGTTGGTGAGCAGGGTCAGGATGGAGGGAATAGGGAGTATTTCGGAGGATAAACCAGTAAAGGGGAGAACATTTGAAAGGTAAATAAAGAAAATATCTAATAAAAAAAATGTGACAGAACATGATTACTGTGTGCTGCTAAAATCAGTGATGTTTTTATGGAAATTCCAGACTAAGAAAATTTTCAAACAAAATGTGAGGGAGAGAAATGAATATTATTGGTATGTAATTTGATAAGTTTCTGCTGCCTTCCAGAGGTACTTCTACAGTTAAAATATTTTCTGAGTTACATTTCGGAACCCTTGTACTGAAGGATAATTGCATAAGATAACTGATGTGCTTCCTTATATATAAATTCTTTTTAAACCTCTTAAAAAATAGTGTGTATATTGACTACTGTTCCCACAATAAGAAGCACCTCTGAGAAAGACTAAGAGCAGCCCAGGTCTATGAGCATAAACGTAACATGATCATTTGGAAAACAGCAGTTTCTACTGTAGGGGCAATGACCTTTCTGGACATGGGCTTTTGACCAGGATTGTAGTACCAAGCTTAAAATACCCTCCTGTAGAAAAGATTTCCTGTCTAATGAGAAAGTAGTATAATAGTTGTGCTACAGTGGGTTCATCTTGCTTGATGGGTCAGTATTATGACATGCACGGTCCAGCACAGGGTAAGACAATTGATAACCTGTCTCCCTCTGCAGCATCCTTCTGCAGTACTTAAAAAAAAAGGAAAAGCTAGCCAGAAAAGTAGGGGGAGGTTCTCTGTGGATTTACTTTTTTAGGTTTCTCAGTGTTCTGCAGCCAAAGTGTTTGGAGTTTTTAACAATGAGGATTTAACCATATCACTATGGTGGGTAACCAAGGGTGATGGGGATACCCTGTGCTGCTCTGGAGACCTCTGGGTCCCTGACTGAGACCTCTCTGAGTGACACAAGTGTTCTGGGTGTGACATTGTTCACTCAAGTAAGGCAATTCTGTTCAAATTTCATTTAAAAATATTTGTTTTTGAGGCTATTTTAGAATTACATAATTTTCTCCTTCTCTTTCCTCTACCCAAACTCTTCCATATACCCCTCCTTGCTCTCTTCCAAATTCATGGCCCTGTTTTTTTCATTAATTATGTATAATTATATTTCTAAATATCACCTGCTAAGTCTGCCTGTTACTTGTGTGTGTGTGTGTTGTGTGTGTGTGTTGTGTGTGTGAGAGAGAGAGAGAGAAAGAGAGAGAAGGAGAGAGGTAACTCATGGATTTCAAAGGAAGGTATCAAGTGCCCTGGAACTGGGATTAAGGCAGTGAGTACTGAGGACCAAGATCAGGTGTTCTGCAAGAAGAACATGATCTCTTACCCACTGGGTCATCTTTCTAGCCTGGGAATGCTTTTTTACATTTGCTCTCTCTAATACAGCTAGTAAGTGTGGCCCTTTTCCTCCTTTTCTATCCCTCTCTTTCTCTGTCTGCCCTGGAGTTTCAGTTGCAAGATCCCCTGTGATTCAAGCTAATCAAGCAGGTGGAGAAAACTGTAGGAGGGCATATTGATTCGACAGCAAATGTGTACAACATCTGGTATTTATTGCAAACACTAAATTCTCCAGGTTTTTTTTTTTTTTTTTTTTTTGACAAACAGGGAAATGCAGGAGTAAAGCTGATGAAGGGTCGGTGGCATGAACTGCTGTTACATTTAAGGAAGTTTCCTCTGTGTTAGTCCCATCTCTAAAATAAATGTTAAATAAGTAGTGGCCCTTGGTATCAGATTAATAGATGTGTACTCTGAGTGTTTGTGGAAGGTTACAGCTGACATATTCCTGACTGAGTTCAATGAATGCTGAAGGCTTACTGTTTACCACCAAGGTGAGCACACTATTCCTTTGGGGATCCATACTAGTAACTAACCAATTGAGAACATGGGCTATACTGACAACAATACCTGAGACCAAAGATAGGGACCACTGTTGTGGTAAGAACACAAGGTCAGTTGCAAGTAAACATCTTCTTGATAGCTTACGACTCTTCCAGAAAGCTGACAGGCAAGGGGGATGAGCCCAGGACACCTCCCTGTGGCTCATTTCCTAAGTGGATGTGCTGTTGCTTGAAGTTTTCTCAGAGAAGGACCAACTTTTGGTTAATCAGACTTTCAAAGTTTCAAACACATCCCAGCCTTGTCAGTTGTGGCTCAAGAGACAGAAAGTGTGGAGGGTAGGAAGGACAATGTCTCAGGCTGTTTTAACAGGTTTCAGTAAAATTTGCTGGAGACTGTGTTATCTCTGGTCCCATTTCAAAGTTCACGTGTTTCTTTAGGGTACTGAACATGGAGAGCTCTAATAGCAGGAGCATAACCTATTATAATGGGAACCGGGTGCCATGTGTAGGCATGAAGAAGCCTTATAGTTTGTTTTGAATCTGGACTCTAGTTGGAAAAATAATTTTCAGCCAGTGGGATCTAAGATTTATTGCTAAGCATTTTGAAAAAAGAAAAGAAAAGAATAGGAAACTTCATCCAGTACCCTTGAAAAAAATGTTAATTTATGGAACCATTGCTATGTGCTAGGTGATGCCATAATAATGTGTTCTATCTCCTCAAAGAAAGCACTATTATAGTTTCTATTTTATATATAAAAAAAAATCATAGCTCAAAGACACTGTCTTTCTCATGGTCTCCCAGATACCAATCCAGCTAGTAAATGGGAATTAGAGTTCAGATGTAGGCACTCTGGTCTCAAAACCAATGTTTTCCATAAGTATTGTACCACATTATCATCATAATTTTGATATTTCCACAACACAAAATAATCTGACTGAAACCATTTGAAAGAGAGTCAGTTCATCCAGCCATTTCTCCGAGTCTGTGTATAAAAAAGAGGGTCCTTAATCACAATGAAGTTATCTTTTTGAAGCTGATATTGAAATAAAGCAACAAGGAAACATACAGGTTGGTCATAGCACTGGTGATAAAGTAAGATATGTTGCTCGGGGAAGAAAACTGAATATTCAGAATCAGAAGGAAGCATAGCTCTCCATTAAGTACATAAGCAAACAGAACACATGTCAACTACAAGGATGAAGAGGGTGATGGAGTGATGTGGTGTAACAGATTCCTCCTGAATTAAAACCTTTTACTGGAGAGGAAAACTTCTAAGATAGGATGGTCACAGGGAGGTTAAATAAGGGGATGTTCTAACAAAAGGTAAAATACTGCTTATTAAGAAAGGAAGTAAAAAGCTAAATGAGTTCAAGAAGTCACTGAATCTGACCAGCCAACAGGTAAGATAACTTACCTTGTAAAAGTTGGGAACTGAGTTTGATTCCCACAAGCAATGTTGCAAGGAAACCCAAGCAGAGTGCCACAGATTTGTAAACCCAGGAAAGACAGACAAGTGAGCTGCTGGTAAGCCAACTTAGCCTATTATATACTTGAAACTCAAGGGTGACTGTAACTTATAGTGATATCACTCCATGTGGTTGTCATAATTTACACAAAGACTTATTAATGTGCAGATAACAGGAGATGGCCAATGAAACAGAAATCTGATATGTGTTTTGTAAATTAAGCTGTATGGAATTCATAGATCAATTTTATTAAGAGTGCCAAAATCATTTATTTGCAGCAACAATGGTATTCCTCCTCCTCCTCTTCTTCCTCTTCATCCTCCTCTTTCTCCTCTTCCTTCTCCTTCTCCTCCTCCTTCTCCTTCTCCTCCTCCTTCTCCTTCTCCTCCTCCTCCTCTTCTTTTATTAACTTTGCAAGAGGTCTGGGAGTATTCATTGTATAGATTTACATTACAAGAGAATGATTTCTTATTTAAACTTCTCTATGATTTCAAATCAGGGTCAAAAGCTCTTTAAAATGATATTAACTGCAAAATGCAAATATAAATCCAGGAAGGATGCTTCCCCCATTTATTTTGTCTGTAAAACTTGCAGGCTCAGATTTATTCATTGATTTCAGAATTATGACTAAATATTGCTTAACTTAAAATATGTTGTGTCAGAACTCTAAAGAAAACATCTGCCGTATATCATTTCCATAACACTTATCTGAGCTTGAAACTGAGTGGACGGTAGTTAGGTTAATTGTTGCAACATCATCTAAGTGATGCTCCAAAGCTTCATACTGACAAGTGTGCTTGTTGAACTGTGAGTCCCAGGACTATTTAAGCATCTAACTGTTATTAATTATTGCTGCAGGATTCATACATTATCATACAGAGTGGATCGAGTGGATTTTCTCTCGACTTAGGTTTCCCATCACTTATCTGCATAAGAACATAGTCTGAGTCATTTTTCAATCTAAGATAAAACAAGAAAATTATAGGCTCTGTGGTTTTGATGGATTATTTTGTACTCTGGGACTCGCTGCATTCGACTGTCTTTGCGCTCACTTCTTCATTATGTTAGCTCAAGCTGAAACTAGTACTTTGGTTTTGATAGTTGACTGTTAAATCCAATTAAATTAAGAAGTTTACCTGATTTGAATATTATACATTTTGTTTTTATTCAACACTTAGGGAAGTAATTGGCATATAGATTGGTTTTGTCTTTTCATCTTTCTGCTCCAAAGATTTTATGTACTATTTGTGAGCATCTCTGTTTTGTAGTTTGATTTTCAGAGATGGAGGACAGAAAATATTCTTACTTTTACATTATGACTGGAATGACAGACATCTCTATTCTGCATTTCCTTAACTATCATACAGTCATCTAGGAATATACTGTACCTAACATCTTAGAGTTGTTTCATTTTATTTATTTAACTGTTTTTTTAAAGGATCTGATCATTTATTTGTTACTCTTAAAAACTCCAATTTGACTGGACTCCGAGTAGCAGCTCTCAATGAGGACAGCAGACATCTTTTGGCATCTGTTTCTGTATTTGTCTTTGTCTTCCATCATCTTTTGGCCAAAAGTTTATCAAACGATGCAGCCTTCTCCTTGTGTTTCCTAGTGTTTGTTCTGTTTCCTCAGAGCAATACGTCAGGATTTGTATGGCAAGACACATGGAGTAACTGGACAAATTTTAGGATTTTGCAAGCTCTTTGGGGCCCTAACTTCTGAGGCACACTAGTATCTGTCAGTCAGGAATATCTTCCTCTCTTGTTTTTATATTAACTAAGTTATGGACATGCCAATTGCTATCCACAATGCATCCTGGAACAGATTTCTGTGCTTTTCCTCAATTTCTCCCTGGTCTATAACAAGAATTCCTCTTACCCAAGAGAAGGTGCACTCTGCCAGGGGTCAAGATACCTTGTTTCATGGGAGAAACTATTGTCATGCCCACCACTGATGTGGACCACAGAACCCATGTTTTAAATCATTAGCAATGACTTCTGTGGCCATGACTTCTCATGAAAAGTGAAAAGCTTTTCTTCATCAACCAATTCAGTGAGTTTCTGGAAGCTGATAGTAGAAAGGAGACATTCAGCTTCATCTTGACACAGTCATGAAAAAAAAAAAAAAAAACAACGTGATACTTCCCCGATTTTTTTCCTGGATGTTAATCGATATCTAAACCATCATGGAGATAGATGGGGTGAGATGGAATCAATAGCATTAAGATTTCAAATCATTGCATGCTTCAGTTCCAATGCTAAAGATTACAAAATGCCAGGGCTCCACAGTGTGGAGGGGTGCCCGGCACAAAGGGTAGAAAAAACACAGCAGTGTACTGCTTTGAACCCTCTGAGATGTATTCTTCCCCCATTCTATACTTCTACTGTCTTTGTTCATGTAATGTTTGCAGATATGAGATGAAATATGTGGTTGTAATTAGGAAAACATAGAGAAAAATTATTCTTTAGGAAACTGGGCCTTTCATGATTAATAAATGTTAAACTGGCCCAATAATGTTTGTACTGTTCTATGACTACTATAAAAAGTGATGCAAAATGATAGAAAGGAAGTTAGGTGGGACATGCCACTAGCTCATTTCATGGCATTTTGGTCAATTCTCCTCTCTCCCTTCCCCACCTAGTCCTCTCTCCTTCTCTCTCCCCTATCCAGGCTAACACGATTTATTGACCTGACTTTGAATAAAACTATAAAATGGTTGAATTTGGGTTTGTGACTCTAGCTTGAAATTCTCCTTCAGAATAGGGTATTTTCTATTCAAACATTTGTTTTGTTCCACAAGAATTGTGAAATGACCTTCTTGTGGAACGACCAAATGTCATATGGAAGGACTGATTTCTCTCTAGAATCTGACTCCTGCATTTCCTTAGTGCTCCTGGGCACAACACTCAGACACTGGGAAATGCCAGCCATGCCTGTATCCAGCTACTTTCCTCTACACCGTCCATAACCACTGGATTTCAATGTTCCCTCTACAGTTTGTTCAAGTGGGTCCATTTCTCTCTGCCTCCTCCTCTGTGGCTTCCTTTCTAATGCCAGCTTATTCATCTTGTTCCTTGGTTTCCTGAATAACTCTTATGTTTTAGGTCCAATAGTAAATCTTCATTTTCAAAGAGCCTGTCCTTGTGAGGTTTTGGATTATTTCTTTCTGTTTTCCTCTTATGACCATTTAACTGTCTTTTATGTTATTTGTTTTTTAGATATGTCTGTCCACTGTATTAGACCATAGCATTCTCTCTCTCTCCTCTCTCTCTCTCTCTCTCTCTCTCTCTCTCTCTCTCTCTCTCTCTCTCTCTCTCTGTTTTATTCATCCACAAATCCTCAATGTGCAATACAATGGTTACTCCATGAGAATACTCTGTAACAAATCTATATTAACTAAAAGATATGGTTGTATATTCCAGGCCAAGTATTAGGCATTTCTGCTTTCTCTAAAAGGATTCAGATACAAGGTTTTCAGCATTAATAGCAAAAATCTACAACAAAGTAACTTCTTTAATAACTAGACATCGATTTTTTTTTCTCATTTACTCACTTGGTGACTTTGTAAAAGTCAAAAACATGGAGTCATTCTTTCATAGGTGAAATGAGATTATTTATCTGACCAACAATATCCCTAGTATATTGCAAAGATCTGAAGTGGAAATGTGCATAAATGCTTCTTGGACTCCTAGAATCTGCACACATGTGAAGAATTATTGCTCTGGGCTATCAGATGTCAGCTTGACAATGAACATGTTTCTATGGTTACCTTCTAGCTTGTTTTTGCCACTTCAATTTTTTTCTTACAATTTCAGATATCAAATATTCAAAGCTTACAAGAACGATTTGTAGAGTAAAAGTATAGTGTCTCTAGTGGGTGTGAGCAGTGCAGAATGTGATTAAATCTATGTGTATTAGTGCACATACTTTGGGATTACTCCAGACCACACAGATAGATTTGCCTGTAGTTGATTTGGGGGAAGCTAAGGAATGTTCCCTTCAGGCTTACTTCTGAGTAAGCCTGAAGGGAACATTCAGATTCTCCATCCAGTGGTGAACACATGAAAAGCAAAGCCTTGTAAGGGTGGGCCATCTAAGTGAGACTATCTGTCTTATACTATTCAGTGCCTTAGAAGCACGCCATGACCTTTTGTAATAATGTATTGCTTGTTCTAAGTTGCTGACTATAATATTCTCCTATTATATAAAGAGAAAAATCTCCTCATAAATCTCTAAAGGTGCCAACCAATTTTCCTGATGTGATAGTGCATTGGTTTATTAATATTGTAATATCTGAGAATCTTATCATTTAAAGTAAAACTCTAGCTCAGTACTATAGCACACCTATAACTCTAGGACTTCAGAGATGAGGTAGGAAGCTCACAAACTTGAAGGTAACCTGGGTCATAGAGGGAGGCCCGTAACCTTGTGAAAGCTGCTATTTTGTAGAGAGGTGATGAGCATCCTCGCCTCCTTTGGTACTGACGAACTGATGCCTACATGGCTACTGTTTCTCACCTAGTCTAATTCTGTTTTCAAAATGAGTTTCCAGTGGCATGAAATGGAGGACGGTAATCTGTGCTAAATAGAGAAAAGGACTCCAGTTACTAAAAGCTGTACATGTATTCTCCCTCAAGCCCAAAGGAAAGTGTTATGACCGCCCTTGCAGGGGTGATGTGTGTGATTCAGGGGAGTCAAGAAAATACCCATGGCTACAAAGCAGGGAAATCACACAGATGTGTTACTGCTGGGAGAATTTTCTTTTTTCTTAAACTGCACCATTCTGCCTAAACCCTTGACTTTAGTAGCTGAGTGCTACCAATGAATTGTTCTCTCTCTGTCTCTGTATCAGTGTCTGTGTGTCTGTCTCTGTCTCTCTCTCCCTATTACTTTAGACTAAATGATAGGAATAACACTTAACACTTTAATTTTACAAAGACATTTGAGTGGCATGGTGGCTGTAGGAGCCTCTCCCTGGAGCCCTTTCTCTGGCCAATGCAGAACCAGCATTCCAGAAGCTGAGAGGATGGGCTGCTATCTGCTTATGGGTTATTCTCTCTCTCTCTCTCTCTCTCTCTCTCTCTCTCTCTCTCTCTCTCTCTCTCTCTCACTCTCTCTTTCTCTCTCTCTCTCTCTTCCCCCCTCTCTGTCTCTTTCTGTCTCTCTCTGTCTGTCTCTTGTTCTCTCTCTCATTCTCTCACCCTTCTCCACCTCTTTCTTCCCTCTTCCCCTTCCCCTTCTTCCTCCTCCTCTTTTTCTTCTAGTCTCTTTTTGTTTAAACCCACTTTGCTTAGAAATGACTCTTTACCTTCCCCCCTCAGATAGCCCTCCCAGACAGCAGTTGACTGATATGGAGGCAGTTTGCTTCCTTCACTTAGAACAGGCAACTTACCAGTCTGAGTCCTCCTGCCCAGCTCCCTAAGTCTGGTTGATGCGGGACGCCAGCTGTGTGGTCCTCAAGCTTAGCTTCGGTCCCTTCCTTGACCTGCTCCTTTAATATCACAGAAGTTTTATCTTCTGGTCCTCTCCTTTGTGTAAGACTTGGACCCACTGCAAGGTCACAAGCTCCTTTTTAGGGAAATATACCTTAACACTGAGGCTTATGGAAACTTTACTACTCATTTTAAAAACTGCATTTGGGCAACAGAGCAGCTATCACATCTTGGCACAACCTGGCAAACAGAACACTTTGCTTTCCCAGTGGCTCACTGTTAACAAGAAGAAGTGGTGTATGGAAGGCATTAAGGAAAACAGGACCATGCAGGATGCTCTGAGCCATCACAGCGCCTCTTTGGAAGAGTCAAATAACTGAAAGAGGAAGTAAAGGATCACCTAGCGCCGCTCTGTGCAATAGACAGAACAAACTGTAGTATTTCACAGAGAAGAGAGCACAGCTCTGGGCAGAATACATTGCCAAAATAGAGCTAAATGTGGGTAAATAAATTGAGTAAACAAAAATCCTAGTTTCTCCTTGAATTTTGTTTCTGGAGATGGTAAGAGCAGTCTCTAGCAGAAGACAGAAATCTCCATTTCTTCTTGAGAAAAAGAAACTAGAGTGGTTTATTTGCATTGTAAAACCTCTCGGTAGCAAAGTCAATATTATTTAGAGAGAGAATATGAATAATTAATGTTCACGAGTGATAATATTAAAATATTAGGATAAAACAACAATTAAAGTAAACAAAACAAGGAGAAAAATCCAAACATTTTTCTGTATTGATCATTTCTGTTTCTTTCTTCATATTTTTGTTAACATTTGACCAACATGAACGCCATGACTGGAAATGGAGAACTTCTTAGTTTTTTGTCCACTTCTTATTAGTGTTCAAATTATCCTAATTTCCTGCGTACAAAATCAATGGTATCCAGGCATGAAAATATAATGAAGCTCAGTGGAAAAGCAGGGAGGGGGAAGTGGAGCTTAGGAAACCTGTACATTACAGGATCTTCCAGCAGAGGTTTTCGCTTGCCTCATACATACCCTTGTGATCACAGAGAATTTCTTCTGAGGAGATGGATGCATAGCTATATGGGAATGTGCATGAATACTTTTCTAAAATTGGTTCTCGGCACCCTAGCTTTTGGGTTTTCAATTTACCTTTCCATAATAGTGCTTTTTCCTATTCTGCTTAAAAGACTTTCCTGGGTTAGCCAATGGGGTGGTTAAAGTGTGTCGTTCCCACTGGAAGAATCTCTCAGGGGAAGCTAAGACAGCTGGAAGGAGAAAAAGATGGTGGCTGGAATTTTTTCCCTGACCAAACTCACTAACACGTGGCTCCAGGCCTTTGATTATATGGTCACTTATCTGGCATTCCACAGTTGCTTCTACCCTCTAGAAGAATCACTTTCTTGACAATATAAGTCAAAATTTTTATTTTTATTTTTGCTTAAGTTACATTTTTTTTTTCTGACAGATGTTAAGTCTTATTTGGCTCATCGTTCTGCTTAGGAGGGTAGGCCTCACACTCTTCACTGTGAATTGACTATTATACAAAAATGCTTTGGGCATTTTTGACAATTCTGTCTTACTCAGTTCATGAGTGCTAACAGTATATGGTGTAATGAGTACTTTGTAGGCAGCTCTAACATTTGAATATCAAGGTGGCAACGTGGGTCTGGTAAAAATCATTTTCTCGCCTACAGACACTTTTCTTCCTGTGTTCCTTCATGGTGAAAACAGATGGAAGTTCAATCTCATCCTCCTCACCTATGGAGAAAAATGCAGTCGTGGGCCTCCACCCTCATGCAGTCATGGGCCTCCACCCTCATGACCACATAGAAACCAGCTGGAAACCAGAGACTTCATTTCATACAAGTATCACAGGAGTGTTACAATCGCAATCTTCTTAGATAAGTGTCAGAGTCAACAACAACTTTCTGGAAGCTTATTAACATCACACATAATGCTCTCTCTCTCTGCTTTGTAAGTTTCCTGATCTGTGCCAGGAGACTAGAGATGATCTCCTTGAGGCAGAGAAAGACTTGGACAAAATACCAGAGCAATGTGAGGAGACCAGGAGAAATTGGTCAATGATATTTTTTAGGACAAGGAGACCCTAAAAGCAGCAGTTCCGTTCTTGTCCCAAGCCGGAAGCCAAATTTATCCTTGGCTTTGTCCTGGCTGGAGGCCAGAAATGCCAGACGGGTGCTCTGGTTTCTTGGTCTCTCTTCTCTAAAATTAGCAACCTTGCCTGCAAAGCTGTATGTGAGGGTGTTAACTAAACTCCAGTCCAGGCACCACTATCCTTTTTTGGATCCTTGAAATTGAATCTCTGATTTGTATGGCAAACAATGGCTTATAGCTATTATAATCTTAGTAATGTTGCTATTGATATTTGAATTTTATCCACTCAATATTTGCCTTAACTTTATTATCTTATTTGCAGTTTATATGTACTCAGATGGCCCTGTTGAGATTTATGTGGGACCCCCCAAATCACTTGCTCGAAGCTTGCAAGTCCACAAAAATGGAAACCTTAAACTCCTCTACACTCCAACTTCCACCCAGAACCTAGATGTTTTTAGGGTCTTCACTCTGGAAGGGATGGCATTACAGGGATGAGCAGTAGAGACTTTTTGCTTTAGATTAGCTTTAGTGACCAATAAGGATGCCTGCCCCTCCCTCTTAGTTGCCTTTGGACTCCACCTCCTATTTCCCTAGTAACACCTGAAAGATAAACACGAGATTTGCTACTCCTTAGGGTTTTAATTACCATATGAATAGGTAGAGCTAGAGAGGCTTTGTTAAGTCTCAGTAAGTGGAAGCTTCGTCAAAAGAATAAAATAAGCCTCTGGCCTCACATGGCTACTTGATATTATCTGGTTTAAAGATTAGAAGAGAATACATTGTTGTCTCCCCACCCCCCCACCCCCAAAGAGTTACAGAGTTCATCATCAGGCCTGGAGACCAACTACAGAAAATCTGATTCGCCTGAAGACTTGCTGAGGAGGTGGGAGAAATGATTAACCCCTAAAAGAGATAAAGTACAGAACCCCGTTAGAGGCAGTAGCTTGCCTGTCTTCACTGCCAAACCTACCTCCTTGCTTTTTTTTTTT